>NW_010235213.1:128737-131508 GCF_000690775.1 Eurypyga helias
ATGGAACTTTACAACCTGAAAGTATAGACTGTGAAATGAGTTCTTTAAAGATGAGACTTGTTTATGTATTAAAACCACTTCACAATGAGTTGCTTTGGCTTTTGATAAACTGCCGCCTGCTCTCAGGGTGTGGTGACTATTTTTGAATTCCTATTTATTTTCTATGTTTATCCCTGATTTTTTTTTTTTTTGTTTTGTTTTTTTTTTATTATTATATGGCTTTCTGTCTGGCAACTTGATGGGTAATTTTTGAGGTATGTATTTAAAGACGTAAATCAACACTGCCAAAAAAAGAAAAGAGGGGGAAAAAAAAAGAGAAAATGGAAAAACAAATCAGGGCACCTTAAAAAGAAAACTAGTAAGTTAAAGTACTTTAAACACAATGCACACTTAAAAGGATGCAGCATGTTCCACTCTCCAGACAGTCCTTTCCGTAGTGAACAGATGAGTTCTCATGGGATTCAGAATGACTAGAACTGAAGTTCAGTGCATTCAAGACTTGTCCGCTAACGAGGTCTTTACAGGAGGAGAAGAAAGCTCATGTGCTGAGATTTGACGTATGGAATTCATACTCCGAACCACATTTTGCTCTGGATTTTATTTACCTGTTCTCTGTTTCAGATCTTAAGGTTTATAAGCTTCCTTCTTGTTGTTGCTTTTTGTTTATACTGAGGTGAAAAACACACAGACACACACACAAGTGTAAAGTTACACCGGGACACAGAATGCCACAATCCCACTGGTCCTGTCCAGGCAAACTGCCGACAGAGCGAGGGTTTGCGCTGCTGACTTCCCACTCGCCCCGCGTTCCTGTTTTAGCCGGACTTCCTCCGCGTCACGCGTTTTGTGCCAGCGAAATGAAGCGTTTTCAGCGGCGGGTCCCCCGGCTGCAGCCCACTTGCAGCGCGTCCCAGGTTCCCTGCCGCGGGGCCAGGGGCACCCCAGGCCCTTCACACGCACCCACCTCCCCGCCGAAGGGCTTCGCGCAGCCTAGCTAGCAGCGATGCTCCGTAACGCAGAGCCGATACTGGCTGACTTGGATGGCGTGAGCGCTAAAGCCGCAGGCTGCTCTAGCGGCCACCCCTCCTGAGGCATCGTGTCAAGAGAGACACCGCGTAGCATTTCCTGCTCACCTCCATGCAATGATTTCCCAGCCAGGACCTCACCCTTGCTACTCCTGCAGCTGGATTGATTTCAGACGCCTGTTCAAACCGCAGTCGTAACCGCACCGACAAGGCTTCTGGTTGGTTTTCCTTCTTTTTCCCCCTGGGCTTTCCACGTAACCTTGACACAGACCTCATGCAATATCACTTTGGGAGTTACTTTCTGTTTACTACACCAGGCAATGTAATATAACTGTTAATACTATTTATATATTCGACAGGTATAAAAGGTAGGAGTTAAAACCGAGAAACGAACCTCTGTGTGTAGATACTTGCTCCGAGCAGACGATATACAGGGAGAAGACGTTGCAATACAAGCTAATTCTAGCTGCTCAGTAACCTCTGGGGTTTTTACGGGATTTTTTCAAAGCTGACGTTTGAAACGTGAGAGTATCTCTGCCTGAAGTCCACAGACCTTTGCAAAACGAGGGCGGGTCGCCTACTTACTGCCCCTTCTGCTCTTCACCCTTTGTTTCTGTAGTGTGCTGCAGCTTTAAGCCGCGTCTCGGTGGTTGCTGCTTTGCGCTCCTCTCAGAGCTACCCCTTCGAAACCGTCTTCTTATCCTGTAGCTGACATCACTCTGTGCGTTCGAAAGGAAGCTGAATCTTGCCGAGCTACGTAAGGTTGTTCATCTGATGATGGCGTTGACATTTGGTACCTTTTACACTTCAACCAAAAATTTTATTAGGTATTTTTTCAATGCTGAGTCTCGCCTTTTTATTTTTAATTTCACTGCCGATTTTGCAGTGGTTCTAAGTGAATCTGTGGGCATTTTAGCCTGTGGTCTTGCCAGAACTTTGCGAATTACAATGCATATATGTCTATTTATTCAATATCCATCATATAATATCTATTTGGAGAAAGAAACTTTTCTTGTAGTGCCTCTTAACAAAGCACAATTTTCCGCCTTTTTGTGAAATAAAAAATAAAAAAAACAAATTGTGTTTTATTGCGGTATCAACAATGTGAATAAGGATTAACATATTGTAAATGTTCTTTTTTCCATGTAAATCAACTTTATCTTTGTTATCACTAAGTGATAATTAATTTTTAACTTATGTGCATTGTTAGGCTGTTAGAATTTTTTGGTTGTTGAAATAAAACGCATTCAATAAATATGACTTAATTTGTCAGGTAATTTACTGGGCCTTTTTCTTTTTGGCCGAGTTTAAGGGTAACAAGGTCTGCAGAATGAGGGGGGCATATGTGCCTGCGGAAAACCGAGCTGATAGCTGTGAGTGGGCTTGGGAAACCTGCAGCAGCTCCCCCATCTCCGGGTCAGCACAGATCCCTGTCACCTGGGGCCGATCTCGTGTTACTGGCTTTCCACGCGCAGGGAGTCTCCGACGGGATCGGGAGGAGGGTGTGGGTACCATCAGCCCATCGGAAAACATGCTCAAAACACACACGTCAAGATCCACTTCCAGTCTGCTGTCTTCTTTTGCTGGTAGATGTTTTCTGTTTGTAATTAAAAAGCCACAAATGACTGCGTGTCAGGAAACTTTTGGAGCACACATGTCCATGGTTAATGGACATAATAAAAGGCTTTATTATATTTATAGCAGGGCATCCTACTGAGTGTCTAGAGGAATGGCGGCAGGGTTGAG
>NW_010235213.1:131539-133517 GCF_000690775.1 Eurypyga helias
TGAGAAATGTGTGAAATGATTTTGGGAAGAATATACATAAATGGAAAAAATGGCTCAAAATTCTTAAGCTAACAAAGTGGTGAGCGCCTGTTCCAGTCCTGGCAGGCAGATCGTACGCTGCACGGCAGACTTAAGTCGCCTGGGAGTTGGGGTAGAGCAGTTTTTAAAAGCATTTATTGTGTTTCCGTACTTCCAATGCAACGGTGGTTCTTTTTGTGGCCTATTTACATCCTACATAAATATCTATGTGCTCCTTTGAGAAAAAAAATAGGCAAGGGGGGAAATAACCACATTTTTGGCTATCCAGCCACCTGCCTGTCACTTGAGTTGAACCTGCGGCAGGCGTCTCTGTCTGCTGGGGCATGCACGAGCACCTGGAAGCTGTGCGCCAAGGCCTCTGGTTGGGTGCTGTTCGCTGGGGCGCACAACGGCTCTCCCTGCACTCACCTCCGAGGGGCTCCTGGGCTGCCGCGCCCCTTCCGTGGGAGCTGGCACAGGCAGGCTGAACGAGCGTCTCCGTGCCAGAGATGCGGCCCGTTTGGCTGAGGAGAGGGCTGGAATACCTGGAGCCTGGGGCTGGCGTGCTACCCCTGCCCTGAGGTGCGGCACAGCCCCGATGCACGAGGCAGGCCAGGCTGGCGTCATGTTGGTCTTCAAGGGCGTGGGAGGTGGCAGGCAGTGTGAACTGGCCTTTGGGACGGCCCTACGCCCCGGGCGGATGCTTGGAAGGTGCTGCTGGTGATGGATTGGGTGTCCTTTTCATCCTGCCAGTGGGACAGAAGAGGAGAAGCAGCTCTCACTTCAATGATAAGCCTGTTTCATACATGCACTCTGTGCACGTGTGGCTAAATAATATTTAGAGAAAGACACACACACACACATACTTTAATTGGGGGTAAAAAAATCCTATAAACATATGGGTTCTTCTTCCAAACTGTAAAAAAAATCATTTAATAGCTGCTATAGTAGAAATATTTCTATTAATGCTTCTACTTCTCTATACTTTACATGCTGCTGCTCCTATTTGTTGTTCGTATTTTAGTCATCCAGACATATGTATTTCCAATTTCAAACCTGTGGCAGTGAAAAATAAACATTTTTAGATTAGTTTAAAATGGTTTTAAGATTATGAACATACTGTCTATTGCCTGAAGTTCAGCGTCGCTTTGATGAAAGTATCCGCTCAATCTCTTCCCGCTCACGCAGTAACCAACTCCTCCCTCCCGACTAAATGGATTAGAAGCCTCCGTTGATGAAACTTTGTGTCTATCCTGACCCTGTTAGACATGGAGGGATGAAAGCTAGACACGTCTGACAGGGAGCACATGGCATCTTAAAATCATAAACGAGTGATTACAAAAAATCTCCACTTACAATATAAGTGCGGTGATTAATTAAAGATGCGGTTTTAACTTATTTATAGCCATTAAAAAAACATAGCGGTTCTAACACAAAATAACACCGTCCAAGTCATCCAGGGGAGAGATGCTGGCAGGCTGAGACTTGGGGAGCAGGCAGTGTGACAGTGCCAACAGGGAACAGCAAATGCAGGCCACCCTGGAAACCTCTGGAGAAGTTCACAGAGGCGAGGCCGGAAGGAGGCGGCTGTGGCGCAGCCTTCTTCTGGCTCACGTACGCAGCTCGGGAGTGTGACAGCCCGGCGACGGTGGGAAACCCGCGTGCTCAGCCCTGGGCTGCGGGGCAGACGGCGGGGGGCTTGCCAGCCCGACCCCAGCCGTACAGAGGGTACGGGTGAGGGAGGGACAGCACCAGTTCAGGTGCAGATTCCTGCAGGCCTTCCCACTCCTTCCGAAATTATTGGCTGCTGATGGTCGAACGCTGGTCTTGCTCATCTGGCGGGTGCAGGCCCCTGGAGCCGGGCAGGGGGGAATACAGGTGGTGGGAGGGGGGTAAGGTGGGTCTCGCGTTGAGCTGATGAGTTATGGCTGCTGCCCCCCTGGCTGGGTGAAACTGCTGC
>NW_010235213.1:133548-135848 GCF_000690775.1 Eurypyga helias
GCCGGGGGTCCCATGCACTCACACCCCCCCGCACGCCGGCCTTGCCACCCCCGCCTCTGCCTCCGAGGCAGCATGTGCTCAAAGCAAGAGCCATCCCCGCCGTCCTGCCTTGTCTTCCAGGAGCTTCGGCCCGCTCTCCTGGGGGGAGTGGTGTAGCTTACGCCTCAGCAGGGGTCTGGTCTTGATTTGAAGACCTCAGGAGCTGGAAAATCTACGGTTGGTTGCCCTCAGTAGTTTGTGTGAATGGTGGTTTCTCTCCCTGCTAAATCTGTACCATATTCCAGTGGGAATTTGTCTGCCTTTCCCTTCCTTGTTTTGGTTTTTTGTTCGGTTTTTCTCTTCTGGGTGAAAGTGCCAGCGACTGAAGGACATTTTTCCCCTGTAAAGTAGCCAGCTGTCCTGGTCAGTGTGTTTTCTTGTGCTGAGGCCTTAGTGTTCAGCTGAGGTTGGTCGTGTCCATTTCAAGGAAAAACCTGTTTTGGCTAGTGGCTGTTTCCCCTTGTGCTCCTTTGGTTTCTCTTCCTCGTGCTGGGAAGAGAAGCTTTTTAATAAAAAGGCTATTTGCTGCTTGTGGACTTTTAATGCCCACAGATGCCACCTGTCCCTGGTTAAGCTGCATAGGTTTATGCTGCATATATGCTACGTGGTTGTAGCTTTGCTTCTCATCAACCACGAGAAATGACATAGCGCGGGGTAAAGATCTCCAGTGAGAAGCTGTCAGACGCTGTTTTTTGTGACCAGTCCTAATGGACAGTGTAATTTGCAAGGGCAGAATGCAGGGAGTGCTCAGTACCAAATTCTTACCAGCCGAGGTGCAGCAGAGGCACGGGGTGGGTTAAGCGTTCCTCCCAAGACCAAGAGGACTGTAGGGCTCCTCTAAGAGCAGGGACTGTGGGATCAGCATGGTTGGCAAAGTACCTGGGTCAGCATAGACAGGGCTCCTGCAGCCTGAGAGATGGATCAGGCACCTTCAGACAAAAATCAGAGCCCTGCTGAGGTAAAACGTGTGTTTTCTCCATAAGGTAGCTCAGAGAGCCAGAGACAAGAAAGATACTGGCAAGGAAAGATCAGAGAAGATAATTTCTCCCTTGTCTCATGCAACATTTTCACACTTGAGCAAGACTAATAGAAGGGGGTTTTGTAGTTCTGGGGCAGTGTTTGACAGTGCTTCATGCCTGTGGCACTGCCAGGGCACCCCCATTCTAGGAGTTTACCCGGCTGAGGCCCAGGTCAGCTCCTTCGCTGGTGACAGCTGTGGTGAAGGGAGCAACAGGCAGTGAGAATGAGCTCAGTGTCTGAGCAGCAACAACCACTGGAATGTCACCAAACACTTTCTTTACAAATACACTTGAGGGGTGACCTCGCCATGTCCCAAGTCTGACCAGGTCGGTAGGAGCACATGCCCTTGGCTTTGAGAGGCGAGGGACCAGCTCCTCCTTGTGTACAGACTGCTCTTGCTCTCGCAGCCTCAGTCCATCTCTAACCATGTGCCACAAACATCACAGTCTCAGCTATTTATGATGAGGGATGAACAGAAAAAGTGTTTGGCATGTGCCACCTCTGAGGGGAGGACAAGGTGTAGCAGATTGGTCTCACGGACATGAAGGGGTCTCTTGCAAGGGAAGTGGAGTAGGATGTGACCGGCAAATGCAGTCCTTCACCACGGGCTCCAGGCACTGGTTACACAAACCAACCAAGACTCCTCTGTTTGTATTTAAAGGCTATTTTCCTCCTCTATTTGTGTTTAAAGGGTGTTGCAGAATATTATTCCCTTAATGGATCTATTTTCACAAGCCATTTAGCATCATTTGTTCTGTGTCAACATTGTCCTTTCATTTAGTTTCCCCCACCCAGCGTCCCCTTCTGACCTCCGGCCACCCATCACCCAGTATATTCATAGACAGCGACTGCACCTCCCGCCAGCTGAGCGTCACTGCGCCAAGCCAGCTCAGCCCTGTCCCACCACGGACATCTGTGGCTGGCTGGTACGAAGTGACAGGCAAGCCTGTTGTTCCCGGTGCTCGCCCGTCCAGTGCTGGGCTGCAGGCCCCGGCCCTGCACCGTGCCGACTCACCCCTGTCACCACAGGCCTCGGTCATCCTCACGGCTCGGAGGGTCCGCCCGGCTCTGAAGCCCCTGAGGCTGCCCACATGCTCCCGCTCTTGCACCAAAGTCATTTAAGGATGACATAAGGCCTCCCAGAGCCCAGACTGCCAGCAAGGGGGAAGCCGACTTCAGCCCAATGGGCTGACAATCCCGAGCTGCCCCGCGGGTACCTGACCCACACATACCTACACCCC
>NW_010235213.1:135877-184161 GCF_000690775.1 Eurypyga helias
CAAGCCCAGCGGGAGTGGCGCTGCTGGTTTCCCAGCCAATGGGATAGGAAAGAACCAGGTGGGCGGGGCAAGCTCACTACTGAGGTGCTGTGGTGGCCTCTGTGGCGGCCATTTTAGCCATCACGGTCATGGTAGTCACCGCGAAGGCCACAGTTGCTCGGACTATCCAGCCCTGCCGCTGCCAGGGCCCTCCCTGCCATGGGAGTGGGTGCCCAGGGCAGGCGTGGGCCCACTCTGCCCAGGTTTCCTGCCTGCGGAGCACGGCATGAGGCATGAGGCCCCCGGCATGAGGCCACCAGGCCCAGTGTGGTGGTGCAGGCGCAGCTCTGTCCCACCAAGCGCCCCGACAGGCTCTGGCAGTGTGCTTCAAAGGCGAAGCTCGTCCCTAGAAGAAAGATAAGTGCTTGCAGCTGCCCCAGTAATGAATGGCTGGGACGCAATCCAGTGCGAAGGCAAGCTCTTAGAAAACTCTTAGAAAACTTACTTGGCACACAAGGGAGGAAGCAAAAATGCCCCATGCAAGTGAGGTAATGAAAGACCACAACGAATAGCTACCAGCATGAGAAGTACGTGTATTAATCACAACTGACTTGGAAGGTAGCTGGTAGCAGTAACTGTTCTCTAAATACGCAGAGATGACAAAACACAGGTTGTCAGCATATAGGACACAAACCATGGGTCAATTATCTGATGAGGATGGCTGCTTTCTGCAGAAAACAAATCCCAGGATAACGTGGATGAAGAGTGTCATTCAGTCCTCCATGACCATGGGCACTGGCTACCCTGCCCAGGTGGCTGTGACCCCCCACACCAACGTGCCTGGAGCCAACAATGATCTCCCATGCTGGAAAGTGAGCAGGACTGCAAGGCTGAGAGAGGTAAGCCCACCTGCGCCAGCCTGCTGAGACCTCGGCTTCCCCCTGGCTGGAGACAGTCCCCTCCAAAAAGAGGGAGGGGGTTTAACTAGGGCTCTTCCGTTAAGGGTTTTACCTTATAGTTCCTGGCCCACCATGCTGAACTGGGCCGCATGGTGCTGCCTCAAGGGAGCACTAGAAATGAAAGACCTGGGAAGTACCTGCTGCTGTAAACTCACAAGGCTTTAGAGGCTTCTTCAGGCCTCCCATCCTTTTAAAACCACAGAGGACTTGGCCCATGACATTTTAGTGGGTGCTTCTGTTTCTCTGGTGGATTTCTGCTATCAGTGTGTATGGCTGTGAAACTCCCTCGGCCTTTGACAAGGCCCTCTGCTGTCCTAGGGCCTTGTGTGTTTTATCTCAAAGGCCTTGGGATCTTTTTGTCTCTCTTGTCTTTAAAAAAGCAAGTGTGGCTGCTGGGTGAATGTTGGTTTCATAATGAATGGACATGGTCTTGGCAATCTCCTCTTTAAGAGCCATTCCTTGTCACATAAATATCATCTACCAGTGCCCGTTGTCTTTATAGCGATCTTGAGCAAACAGTTTTATTTCCAATCAGGACATCACACATTGATCTAAACACTCATCTGTAATGGATCAATTTACATTAGGAGAGCAGTATTGTAGCATTGCTGTTCATTATATTGAAAGAAGTATATGTTTAATTACAGGCTAAAATCAATTAAACAGCCCTGTGCCTTTTGCTGTGAGAAAGTCAACAAGCCAGTCTGTCTTGGACAATTATCCAGCTACAGCTCCTTAAAAAAAGGGCTTTCAAGAATCATCCTCCTTCCTCTGAGTTCTCAGTTTCTCCTTCAGAGACCTCTTCTGCAATGTTTTGCTTGTGCAGTCTGGTAAAACGCTCTCAGCTAAAACACGCAGGAGAGAAACGAAGGCAGTCTTGCTGCTGCTGCTGTGAAGGGGGCTTTCCCAGGGCCACGCAGAGTCATGCATCCAAAAGGGAAACCTGCGCTTTTGCCAGAAGGCTGCCTGGTGGCACGTGATGGTGTGCGTGGGAGATGGTGAGAAATGTGGATGGTGCTGTTTGTATCTTCATGGGTGAGATCATTATCTCTAAGTGGCCCTGATTTCAGGGGAAGAGAAAAGGAGGAACTGGGAGGTGGGGAGGAATTTGTGCATTACTCTGCTGTTTCTTGCCTTACTGCAAGAGTGAAGATTGCGAGGATGCTGGAGGCTTTCTGACAAAGGACATGCAATTTCAGCTGGTGATATAGCTGCCGAGAGAGCAGGAACCTGCAGTTTCAAAAGCAAAACACACAGGGGAACTGCTGGGCAATGCAACGATGGGATCTGAGGAGCATGTCTCTCAGGGCTGTGGTGGATGTGGCAGTGCCAGAAGTCAGTGTCCTCAGTGGTGGAAAGGCCCATGTGCTTTTGCCCTCCCTGACATGTGCTGTCACCATGGCAGGGCCAGCGTACGGCTGGGCTGTGGGTTGCCATGCCTGATCACCAACTGGCTCCCACTGGCTTCTGCCTGCTGGTATCAACTGGTCAGGCTCCTCATGGGCTAGGGTGAGCTCGTGGCTGTTGTGGTGATGCTGGGCAGGCCAGGCCGAGCCTTGACATGCCCATACTAGGTAACTGTAATCAAGAATTTTTGCTTTTCCTTGCGCAAAAACTCTGATAAACAGGTAAAAGTGATCAGCAGGGGTGGGGTGTTTGTGGTAAGAATCCCCTCATGACTTGGTGGGCCTGTGCTATGGACAACTTGTACCGCCTTCCCATTTTATGTCTGTATATATGGTTTGTTGGCTTGAGACTTTGCCCACTCCTTCACTACTACCCAGTCTATTCCAGCCCTTGTCTCACTCTTCCATTACATGCACAAAACACTGCTGCAATGCTAATAATAATAATGAGAGGGAAGGAATAGCAGATATTACAAAGCTTATTAAGAAATTGATCTTTGTTTTGCTCTTGAATAAAGAGGCAGACCTTGAAACTGCTGAAGCCATTCAGTTAATTGGTTATTGGCTCTCTTGAGTGATTATATCCACCCTGGTTCCACAAAGTTCAGCAGTTCTCGTGCTGGTCAATTAGCCTTTGGCATCCAGGAAGGGAAATGCTTCATTCAGGTTTTCTCAGAGCCTGTTTGTGTAGCATAAGGTGGACTGAGCAGGCGAGGTTCCCCATGGGCAGTAGGGGAACTTATTAGCACTCACAGTCTGAATCCTGCCCTTGAACTGGCACCAAAGGGCATTTGTGCCTCTGCCCCAGCCCTCTGAAAAGGGGAATGCTGTTAAGTGGGAGAATCTGCCCCAGGGACTTCACTGCAGGAGGATGGCCAAAGTGAGAGGGTTTTTGGAGGACCACAGCCATTCCCTGCAGTGGGACCTCAGCCCAGTGCGTACCGCAGCCTGGTTCTCCTGCAGGCTGAGCAATGCCACTGGAGCCTGAACATCAGCTTTTTTGCCAGCTGCGCGGATGGACACCCTGTTGCTCAGTCACTGTTGGTCTGCTCGTTCATCACCACTGCTCTGATTCCTTCCGCGTTACCAGGGCTGTGCAGACCTAAGCAGCTGACGGCATTTAGTGGCTTTTCCTACAGAGTGCTCAGTCCTGCCTTCACCGCTATGGCTTGCCAAAGGGCTCCAACACTTGCATTGCTGCAATGCAGACCCTGTAATAATAGTTGGTTACATTCAGAGAATTCAATTCAGATTTTAAAACCTCATCAAATAGTTAATGACTGACTATTTCAACACAGCAGTTCCTGCAAGACTTGGGAGAAAAGAGAGAGAGATGGAAAAGTTATTCATGTCCCATCTGTCTGGAACGCTTGTCCCCTCCCTCCCACCCACTGAGTCACTTCCTCCCTTTATATCTCACTTAAAATTTTTCCTTTCCCCTTTAGCTTATGATTAACAGGCACTCACCCTCTGCAAATGGTTTCTTTTTTTCTCTGATGCAATGTTAGTTAAGGTTCTATGGATAAAAAGAGTGTATTGTCTTGCAAATGCACAACGGGGTGAAGTGGTGTATATACTGCGTTTACGGCCATGTACATGAATCCATCAGCCACTGCAACATCCAGCCTTCCAAACCGAGCAAAGAAATTTGCAATGTACTGCCATAGTTATTTTGTCCCTGCTGTCCAAAACACAGTGGAAGGGTATGTGGGGAAAGTCATGTTGCTTGGACTTATGAGATGGAGTTGTTTTAGGGCAGCAGCTACCAGCCCAGAGAAGGGTTTGTTCAGCTCTGGGACCTAACCCTACTAGGTGTGTGGGATGGGGCCACTTTGCTTAAATGACTCCAGATGTGTTTGTGAGGGGGCTTGGCTAGCCCAGCCTGCTGCCAGGGCTTAAGGGGGCTGTGTTTTAATTAGTGGGTGTTATGGAAGGCAAGAGGAAGGCTCCTGGGCAAGAAGCTTTGCAGCTTGTGGGTATGTGCTGACCTAGCACAGCAAGCAGGGGAGAGTGAGCTACTTATAGCCTTCTGATAGCTGAGCAAGAATGGCTGCAGAAGAGGGTCATGCTGGAGGGTTCATCCTGGAAGCAGCCAGGGTAAGGAGGAGGAACAGCCTTGGCAGCTCCTTGAGCAAGTGTGTGAGGTGGTGGTGAGTCTCTAAGCTGTGGGCTAGAGGAAGACTAGGAAGGAGAAACCTGAACCTCCTTGAACAGGTTATTTGAGTTACTTGAGGTTTCCTAGTGAAGGGGGGAGAATGTGAGGTCCTGTGTACTGCAGAAACTTTGAACGTGTTCTACCTGCTTCAGCCTTTTTGCATGTGGCTCAAAGATAGGGTGTTTTATCTACTTAGCACCTGTACTGTGGTGGTACAGGGAGTTCTTTTCCTCAGGGATATCAGGTTGATGCTACTCAGAAAAAACCTGACCATTTTGTTTTAAAGCCAAACACTTGAGCAGCTATATGTGACTGGGGATTTCCCATCCCAGAGGGATACCAGCATCACTAAGTTCAGCTACTAGTTGCTGTTCTCTTGTGTAATCTCCTTTTGTAACAAGGTCCCACCAGCTTTTCTGGTTCCTATCAGTTGGCTGTAAGCTGATGGGTGATGCAATAACCTGGGTAGTACATCCACGTGGGGATGCACTGAAGGCTGGGACACAGACGCGTCACAGGGCCTCTGCAAAGAGCCAGCTTGGCTCCTGCTGGAGGCTTTAGCTGCGTTCGGGTCCTGCAGAGCCCAGGGCTGGCCCAGCCTCCCAGTTCCAGAAGCTCACTGCAGGGGTGCCTGGGCTTCCTCCACACTGGGCTGGCACTGATCCATCAGTGCCTTTTTGGGGTCTGACTCTGTGTCCTGTGAAAGTAGCTGTCCTGTCCCCAGACCTGGGTGTTATGCAGAGTGAGGACTGGGCCCATGAACCATGGCCAGGCCTCTGAATATTTGGTATCTGAGAAGTGTCTTCATCTTATACACATGGGGAGTGGTGCAGGTGGGCTGAGACAGGCCCATGATCTGAGGGTGGGCTTTGCTGTAACTTCACAAATCACAGACCTCTGTGTACTGAAACCCCAGTATTTTCCCTTGAAGAGCAGGGCTAGGGAGAAATAAACGGGTGTTGAGGCTTTTATGACACCTAATAGGAGCTTGTAAAATGGCCATTGAATTTTATTGCATTTGTGGGAGACTTGATGAGTCTGTGGATGGTGTGCTGTGTTACTGGAAGTTGAATAAGCACTGGTGCTGATGTTGCTGAGTGGGTTTCTCTTAAAAGGAGAGTTTGTTAGTTTATTCTCCCATGCCTTGGCTCTGATGGGTAGCTACACATTCTTTAGATATTTCCTCTTCCAGCTTATTTTTGGAAACAGTTTTACACATATACATGTAGGGACAGTATAGCTGCCCATGTATTATGGGGAAAATGAAATTACTATTTCATTTGCCCCAGGCAACCTTTGGAAATAAGACAATAGCCTCAGTTGTTTATTTCCCTGAGAGATGTTAATCATTAACTTGGAAAAGAAAAGTAATTCTTCTACCTGTCCTACATAAACTTTCATAGCTCCATACTACAGCAAGATATCTTTAGGTAGTGTACGGCTTGCAAAGAGCTAAGCTCTGTAACATCACTGTGCAGATAGATTTGGCTGCTGCAGAACTACTTCAGCCTAAGATTTAATGCTGCCAGCTGGCAGAAGTGATCATATATGTAAAACCTTAAGCTGAGCCAGAAGAACCTGAGTTCAAATCTCTTGCCAGGGATTATAGGATAGAATGATTAACCTGATTTTATATTTCTGGATAACTATCAAGTGCCTGAATATTTATAGCAATAAATGTCTTCCATATGTGCTGATACTGCATCCATCGAGTGCAATAGCATGATACAGTTATTGTCTTACTTGAAGCTGCTAATTATAGCTAATCCTATAGGCACATGAATCATGGAACACTAGCCCAATTTCTGCCAGCTTCTGTGAGATGCATCTGACTTTGCTCATGTGAGCAATGCAGGTCATCAGAGAGCTTAAGGCAAAATTCTAAGAATGCTGGGGATCCTGAGCTCTCTTCAGAAGAGATACAGGCATTTGATATTTAAGCACTTAAAGATGCAGGTGAGCACTTTACCAGTTTATACCTTCTGAGACTTACTAGTAGGTGCCTGGATGCGCCTTGAAGTATCAAGATAACACTGAAAATATAGTCTTGGACCTACAAGGCATTGTCATGTAGCCCTGTGATCCTCCAAGTCAAAATTAACAGGGGTCTGTTAAGTTCCAAAATTCATTTGGTGCCTACTATACTGGTACAATAGCTGTGCTTGGAGTAATGCTGGTGCCAGTTGGGCTGACTCAGTATGGTACTGAGGATGCTCAGCTACTGCAGAGAGAGTGCTTCTCTAGGGATGTAGTGGCTTACCAGGTCAATCTCTTAAACGCGCCTTAACGTAATAAAACCTCTTCAGTGCATGATTGTAGAGCTACTCTCCAGTTGGTTAGAAAAAGCAACAGAAGAACTGCATGAAGGTTATAATGTTGTAATAAGAAGGCTATGAAAACAGAGAAAGAGAGACTAAACCAACGTTCCAGTAGTTTTCCCTTCAAATAGAGGTAAGCCCGGCCAGACGTCTTCCTTTTAAATACTGACTACTGCATCTGTTTCAAACCAAAAATAATACCTTTTGATTGGAAATGTTTCAATAACATTATTTGTGCATTTTATTGAGGCAGAGGTTGCAATTATTAGAGTCACCAGGAATTTCAGTCATTTAAGCACACCCTTTATTTCTCCAGAGTAAACCACATCCCTGTGCAATTATTCTTCTATCTAAATGCTTTCAAACCAAGTCCTAAACCAGATCTGACATTTGTTGCTGGTGGTCCCTCTTATGAGTCGGCCCTTGAGATGAACATGCAGGGCTAAACAAATGCTGGAGGCTGGGCTAGTCCCTGGGGATGCTGAGGGAGGCAGAGGTGGTGCAGGATGCAATGTGCAGCCCTGGCTAGACCCTGTGGCTCTGAGCAAGCTGCTGTCAGTTTGGTCAGGTACTGTAGTCTGGACCTTGCAGACTTTAAAAGAGTAAGGAGAAGGGTTTGTCTGGTCATGGAAACTGCTCCTTCAGCCATGTGATCTCTTTATGGCTTTTCTTTCAATTGGCTTTTCACCAGGAAGCAAACAACTGCATCTGTGGCAGAAAGAGGAATTTGCTCAACAGCCAGAATGTGCCCTCACCCACCATGGTCTCAGTGTTGCCCCCTAATCTTTTCAGAAAATGTTTTTTGAAACTTTAATTAAAAAAATGAGATGGCTAAGGGGCTTCTAGGACTTGAATCCCCTTTGTTTTCTGGCTTCTCTATATCCTCTATTGGCAGCACAGGGGCTAAGCATTTAAGCGCTTTCAGTTTCTTGATGCTTCCAGCACAGCATAAATACAAATTTTGGTCTGAAATTCTGTTAAAATGCTGACAAACCTTGAAGCCAAAGGAGGTGCCTAGCTTACAGCTTATCTTGGGACACAAGGAGGTGAAGGTTTGCTTAGGAGGTGACTTAAGACAGCAGTAGAAGAGGAATTCTCCTAACCTGGCCCAGGAAGTTTGGGCACTTGCCTAATTAAATCTCTAGCAAATGCTTGCTGGCTTGGAGGGAGCAGGATTAGGCTCATAGTGGAGCGCAAGGATAACTGTCCTCTGCTGTTGGTATTGGTTGGGTGTGTTTTCCTCCATGTACTCTATAAGAAAAGATGCTGTGACACTGTAATGATGCATCAGGATGCTGGTATCCCCAGGGACAGAAGCAGTTGCCATTGTTAGTGTCCCATAGCACTTTGGTACTGGTTGTGCGCTTCTCCAGGGTCTGGGCTTTTGTGATCTTATCTGAAGTGTGTGCATACTCTCCTATTCCCCTGGGTAGCAGCACGTTGACTGCCCTCCCCCCCAACAATTCTTTAAAGAAACATTGTTCTTGCTTATTCTTGTGGTGCTGGTGAGCCTGCAGTAACAAAGGAACAGAGCAAAATACAGAGCTCTTACTCTAGTGAAAAAAAGGTGCGTCTCAAGTCGTTGATCATCTGAGGGCAAGCAAGTTCCTGGCAAGAGTGTGTGTGTGCTAGTAGTTTGAGGCTTTTGTCTACATAGCAGCCCACGTCTTGAGTGCACTGTCAATTAAGGGCAGCAATTCAAAGTGATTCACAGCAGATTACGCCAGCCTGTCTCTTGATGGAGCACGCTCTGGTCCTGCGCCTGCAGGTGCTGCACAGACTGCCAAGCCTGGAGCTAGCCCGCAGTTATACTGTCAGCCTTGCTTAGATCTAATGCTTTATGACAACTGTCTACCTGTAATGTGATAATGGGCTGAAAACCTCTGCAAAATTGATAGGGTCTCTTGCAAAGAAGAAGAAACTTCCAATGTGGCAGGCCTCATCCCTTTCTTAAGGTCCACATCAACTGCAAAGTTTTCTTTGCAGCTGAGAGACCTGGTTCTCCTGCCCCTGACAGGAGGGGTGGTTGTGGTGGTGTCTGTGAAGCTGCTGGCCTCCTACTTGATTCCCACTGCACTGGGAGAAAACCTGTTGCATTTTCAGGCACTTAAAATTTGTTGTTAACTCTGAAACCTAGGATGCTGTTGGCTTCTACCTCCTAGTCCTCCTGCCTTCTCTGTCTGTACTTTTAATGTTCTGGATAAAATCATCTTCTGCCTTCAAGATGTTTCCAGAGTTTATACAGTAAGTTGCTTATGCTTAATCCCTAAAATATGAGTTGTCTGGAATGATTAACAGGTAGTGTTCTAAAAGAAATGACACTTAACATTGTGTAACACAGCCTGTATAGATGTGGCTAGGTTCCTACCCGCCTTTTACTGGTGTGATATAGGAATAGTGCCAGTGACTTTGTGCTAGATCAGCGTTGAGAGTTGGAACTAAAACATCCTGATATAGTTTAAAACCCTTCAAATTTGCTATCTAGGTAAAAGTGCTGGCTGCCACTGGGAAGTTGCAGCCATGAGGGGCATGGCCCCCCTCACTCTGGAGTGGCCCAGGCGTGTTCCCTGTTCATAAACATGTGAGCTACAGGCCTTTTTCCCCACACCTCCTAATGCAGTTGGTGGCACAGTGTTGTCCCCATCTTGGTCTAGTTTCTGGTACAAGACTTAACGACAACCACAATCTATTTTCACAGCCAAAGTTGTGTCATTTTAGCTGCTGTAACTAGTTCTAACCTGTCCTTTTCCAGCTGCCAGTCTTCCATCCCAGCTCAAACAGGTCCAGGGCTGGCATGAGGTGTTGGCAAGGTAGGCACTTGCATGGGGACAGCGGAGCAGCTGTGGCCTCCTGATGTACTTAGGCTGTATGGGACACTGCCTAATGCAGGTGGAAGTGACAGCTGTGGACAAATGCCAGGCCCTTTTTGGGAGGAACAGGGAGATTGACCATCAGGGCCTGCTTTCTGGCACAAGTGGTCCAGCCCTTTGCTTTGGTATGCTGCTGTGAAGCCAGGACGGCACTCTCAAGATCAGAGTCCCCTCCAGAGAAAACAGGGATGTTTACACTGAGCACAGCTAGCTTAACAGCCATGTGCTAATTAAGAGGCCTGAGGCTGCAGGATAAACCCTTCCCTACCACCTTCTCATCCTCCAGAGTATAGGCCCCCGTGGTAGCTCTGAGCCCCGTGCCATTCACTGCCACATCTGTGGGCTTATCTTGCTTCTTAAAGAGCCCATAAACCCATTAGCTCTGGGTAAATGATCCCTGGGCTGTCTTTAGAATAATTAAAACCACAAGGCGAACAGTTACTCTGGACTATCAGCAGCATATCAACGAAACTTGTGTCTTGAAATGTGGGTTCAATTTCTGTTATTAAAAGGCACAGAGCCATATGTGAAACATTATCATGCATCTTTATGAAATTAGCAGAACTATTTGAACAACCATTTTGTCTCTATCAAAACAGTGCCTTATTATTTTTTCATACTCTGTAGGAAAGTGAGAGAGCCTTTGGAAAGCAGGAGGGCTCAGGCAGGCAATCTGACTTCTGTAGCCCCTGAATATATCTGTTTGCTGTGCAGAGGTAGACACTATCTGAGAAGCCTAGGCTGTGCTGGCCATAAATGGGGAAAGAGGAGAATGATGAAGAGTCCTGAGTTGCTTTTAATCTAGAACTCTAGGAGACTCTACTACTTTAATCAAACTCTTTAATTGCTCTGCTTTGAGTGAGGTTTTTGCAATACTTAGCAAATCCAGTTGCCATTAGGGTCAATAGAAGCCTGACTTGATTCAGTGGAAAAAGAAAAAAAGACCAATGCTGAGTGTGCTTTGAAATTCCCACCACTTATGGTTAGGAACATATGCTACAAAAGTGATGTCACTCCTGCCTGCTTATGAACTTTCAAAATAGCATTATGCCTTAAAAAAAAAAAGTAATAATAAAAAAAATTCTAGTGCTTAGTTTTTTGAACTGGTCCTTTGAAAATGGCACCAGAAGGACTTAAGGATAAGATTTTCTGAAGGAAGGGAAAAAGGAACAGGAGCTGTTTCTGATAAATAGTGACCAACAACTGTGGGCAAGGTCAACATGTGGCATACAGCCAGGCTTGAAGGAAAACATGGTGTGAAGAATTTTGTCATATAACGGACACTTTTGAAAAGACTTCCAAAACTAAACAATCCAACCACAAAATTTTTGATCTGTTTGGCAGTGCATTTGACAATTGAGACTAGCATACATGTCCCTCCTGAAGACTAACTGCCTTTAGTGCTGGCTTTGCATGGCATACAAAGGATTTTTACCTTTTAGTGGTCAGAGCTGGAGTCTTTTTTTGTGTACATCTGGCTTTGTGCATGTCTGGTTTCAAGGGTGTTGAAAATGGGCAAGATCATATTTGGAGAAGATGATCATTAAAGAGAATGCCAGTGCTTCTTGCCAGGCCTAGTTATCAGCCAAATGCATTCAAATAAGGCAAACAAAACAGAAATAAATATGATTTCAGTTCATTTAGTCTGCTTAGTCAAATTGAACAACACCATCCCTTGATCATCAGAGCTGAATCAGCAAATATAAAAAAAAAAAAAGACAGTCAACCCTACACTTACAACCCACTTGAGGTTTTCATGCTGACAACCTATTCGCTAAGTATATATGGTCCTCCCACTACTGGTTTGTCTGAGTCTTGAGTTATATTCAGGGATATGACTGTATCACTAGCCTTGCAATCTTAACTCGATTTTACTGTGCCAAGTATTTCTGCTAGAAAATATTCTGGAGGATTCATGTAATAACAAACATGTGAAGGATTTCTGATATGAAAGTGTCTTGTTTATATTCATTTTTTAGCTCCAGAGTGAGATTAACTTTGTTCTACAACTGCTTAAAATCTAAACCCGTATGCCTCCAAATGTGCAGTGGCCAGAACTACAGGGTTTCAGTACATCTGATATGAACAGTAGGTTTAACATACATAGTAATATGCGATATGAGCCCTGATTACACACTCAGCTCTCCTCTTCATTTATGTAGAGCAGTGGCTTTTCTACTTTTTCTGGAGAGCTGTGGATCCTGTCTGAAATTTGACATGTTTTGTTTTTCTGAGAGGATCTTTTGTGGATCCTTTTAAAAGCAGCTTGCAAGTGCCTACAGTTGTGTGAACAATGCTGAAAACCAAGGAAAGGAAGATAAGCTTCAGAATTAGCTATTCGGCTATGTTTGTGTATTAACAGCTCTTAATATGTAACTTTCACCGGTAAATAAATGTACAGTAATTGTTTTGTACATTAGGATTCAGTCTCTCTTCCTCTGGCACATTATGCAACGCCAAATGCAGGGAATTTAGAATTTCTACTATCTGGGTAGGGAATTGAACAAACATGCTTTCAGAGACACCTTCTGAGTCCATAGCAAATAGCACCTTTAGCTGATATAAGATGATACAATAAACTGCAAACACCTCTGTAAACATAACAAATCATTGCTGTTAGCAAAAGGTAGGCATGTTTTGGGGTGGCAGAGAGCAATAAACAGCCTGAAAGCCATTACTTTGTGTTAGCTGTGGAGGCTCAACAGCCATGAGAAGGAACTTTTGCATGTTCCCTTGCGTGAAATCAAGCTAACTTGCAAACACAGCAAGGTTTCTGGCCTCACAGAAAGATCTTTTGTGCCCAGTGCCGGCAATGCTGGCCCATGAGAACTGGGAAGAGGGAAACCACTGAGGGCTGTTGTAGCTGGCCACCAGCCTGGCATTACCCCATCTTGGTGCCATGGCGAGAAACGTGTTCTGGTTTTCTCAGAGCAGGGCTCAGCTTTAATAGAATGTCTTGTCCAATGTCCTTCTGCTGCTAATTTTTTGTGTGCTGCTTACCAGAGAGTGGTGTACTGCAGCCCATGTTTTCCTGGCACAACCGTAAGACATCCCCATCATCATCCATCCTGTAGTGAAACTGCTAATTAATTGGCAGGGCTGTAGAGAAGAGTGAGCTGAACAGTGTGTGTATAAAGGGACAGGGCCTTAGTGGGCCATTTCCAGCCTTAGAGAAACATGGGGAGAAGAGTCAGTACAGAGAGAGAGGAAAATTGACTAATACCTTAAAGGCCAAATCTCTACCTTACTGGGTACCTGGGCAGTGGGACTGGGAGTAGCTGCAGAAGAACAAATGGGTTGGGAGAACTAAGGTACATGAAAGGTGTGTGTTTCAAGCAGCTAATGCTGTGGTTGACAGTGAGTGCTTTCATGGGACTATCAAGCAGGAAGGGGCCAGAGCTCAGGCCAAAACCAGCAATTCTTACATTTTCTACCTGCATCAGGGAATGTTCCAGTCATCAGCCTCTGCAACTGTCCACCTTCCATGGGACACTTTCAGTCCCTTCTCTACAAATCCTTTCCATGCAGCTGTCAAAAGTTGGAAGCCACAAATTGTATGAGTGCCCCTGGAGCTGGGAAGTGATCCGCCTGGGTCTCAGCTTCCCTAGCCCCAAGTGCAGGTGCTCTGGACAATGTGATTACCTGTGGCCTATTGGCACTACTGTATGGGTATTTTTGCTCATTTAGCCTACACAACATGCTCTGGGAGTGGCTCTTCAACATGAGCGTCTAGGAGGAGCAACAACTTCATCAGTATAGCCATGATAGGACTTATTAAGTGACTGAAATAAAAAATATTATAGTTCCCAAGACCTGAGGGTGAGATGTGGAGACATCTCTAGCAGGGGCAAAGTTAACAGTCAGAATTGGATAAGCTGCAGGTTTGGCTCTGATTGCAGTGGAGATACCAGTCTGGAAAACTGCCCAGTGTGCTGTTGCAAGAGACCTATAATTAGCACGTGACCACTGCTCATAGTGTATCTGAGGGTAATAAGAATATGACAAACCTCATCTCTTTTTAGTTGTTGCAGGCTCTTGGTCTTTAGCTCTTTACAGAGCTGTGGGTAGTCCTTTAATTAAAGCCCCCAATTATGCATTTGACAGAGATCCTGTAGGCCAGAAAGCTGTAATGTTAAACGCCAATTGATTATGAAATGTCTCTGCAACTTTCAGCCCTGTGATCTACCCTGTATCAATGTTATAGTTGGATGTCTTCTGCAATTGTGTATAATCAGTGTCTTATTAAATCTATAGCATCCCTGTTAAATTATGTGCAGTGTGTAATAGTTTCTAGAGAGCTGGATCTCAGTGTTAGTGCTGCATGTATAGGGAAGTGGAGATGACTTTTACTGGTAGCACCTGCAAAGGGGAGGAATACTTAAACTCCATCTGGCATCACCAGGGAATCTCCTGGGTAAACAAATCCTTTGAGAAACTCTGGCTGGGACAGCTGATGGTGCAGCAGGCCTGTATTCAGGAGGGGTGAGTAACCAGGGCTGTCATGGGTGCAGTGAAAACAGTTTTCATCACAAATCCAAAACTTAGCATGATACAAGTTACTGTGAAGAAAATTACTCTATCCCAGCCAAAACCAGTAGAGCTGGTAAAGCCCTCTAAAGCGAGAACATGTGGTTACAACAAAAAACTTGGCCTCTCCGTGCTCTTGCTTTGTGCATGCTAGTTACCATCCAGACTACCTGCAAGCAAGCTGGGAGCCTGGCACTTGAACAGATGCACAGAGGAGCTAGCTAGCTGTGAGTGGGCACTCACCCTGTGAGCAGCTGAGCTGTCTCAGTTCTTCATAGACCAACTAATAAGCCTGGGCAGAGCGCCCTGCTGGTTTGGCAGCACTGCCTCATGTCCCCAGTGATTGGGGGGGTGTCTGCCCTGAACTGAATTGCCTGATGCATGCGTTCCCCATCTTTGCCAAGGGCAGCTTGGTGGTGGAGGATCAGACCTAGAAATGTCCTGTGCCTCTGTGTTTTGGATAGCTGTACGTCCGTGGACTCTCAATTGTACTTGGCATTTGTAGTATAGCCACCTGGAAGTAAAGCACACAGAGGCTTTCCATGTTCTTCCTACCTCAGGGAAGTTTCAAGTTCTTCTGGCTGAACCTCAGAATGAGGCAGGAGAGCTCTGGTAGTGTTGCAGCTGGATCATATCACCTCATTTAGGATATATCATAAATATGTTATTTAGAAAGAAAAGATTTGTCTAGAAATTATGTCTTAATTTGTGTTTATTATAATATTGTGTAAAATGCATGCTCAATTGCTGCTGAATTGCTATAATTTATTACATTATACCTTGAACAACTGGTTAAAATGTATACGTGTTAGTGCTGGACCTGAACTAAACTTGTGTCTGAGGGTGCCTATGTTCTGTGGGAGTTCAGGTAAGAATTTGAGGCACTGCTTTGCAATACGAAGTCCTTTGAAAGAGTTTGGCCCCAGCAGTGGGGCTTAGATGCATCCCTGCCCC
The DNA here is from genome assembly GCF_000690775.1 of Eurypyga helias. Classification (NCBI taxonomy): domain Eukaryota; kingdom Metazoa; phylum Chordata; class Aves; order Eurypygiformes; family Eurypygidae; genus Eurypyga; species Eurypyga helias. Next base: position 151,046 of record NW_010235213.1, read on the forward strand.
CTCAAACACCCAGTGTCAGTCAGCACTGTCACAAATGAACCAGCAGAAGTTTTGCTTTCTCATTGCTACTCAAAACTAGACGTATTGGTAACTTTGTCTATAGTTCTTACATAAACTTGAAGATGTTTTACCAGCTGTTAACAAAAGAACCACATCACAGCTGAAGTCCTAGGCAGAATGTATTTATCTCCTACACTTGTCTGTTTGGGGATTTGGTATTCTTGTAACACAGGCTTTAAATCTTAAGGACTGAGCACTTGAGTATGTCACCAGAACTAGTGTTTAGACTGTACTAAAGTGTAGACTACTCTTACCCCTGCAGATCCATATAAAGCTCGAAAGCTAAATTCATAGTTGCTCCCACGTTACTCTAGCAAAAATCTTCCACTGCTCAGAGCAGGGTGATCCTAATCAGCAGCAGTGTGGTTTCTGGGTGAGCACAGCGGCCCTTAGTGCAGGTGTGGCAGCATTCAGCTCCTACTGTCTTTCTGGTTTGAGGAGGGGATAGTTAACAGGGTAGTAACAAACAATGGAGAGCTTGTCCCATCTGCAACCCTGTATCTGACTTGCTGATTTGGTCTGTGTGTGGGTGATGGATGTGCCCCATAACTCCCTCCAGCACAGATACTCCTGGGTTGATCTGTAAGTCCTCCCACTGGGCACCTGGCTCCCAGCAGACCTCTGGGCTGCTGTTGAACAGAGATAGTTCCGTTACAACAGAAGTCCCTCCCTCCTGAGTTGAGGGTCCTTGTGTTTCCCCACAAGCCTGAGCTGTTGTCTCCTTTACAGAACTTTTCTAAAATCCCTGCTTCAAACTCTGAACTAGAATTTTCTACTGCCCACTTCCCATGGGGAGAAGGTGGGGGTTGTTATTATGTTAGTCTGTGTTGGAGTTGCCCATTGTCTGGCATGTATGCTGTAGCCTGTAGCAACTCACAGCAGTTTCAGTATATCAGAGTGCTTCTTGGTACAGGAATTTTCTAACATCTACCAGGCATCACCACAAGCTGGCAAGAGCCAGGTTTCCCCAGAGTGCCAGCCGGCACAGCGATATGCATCAGGAAGCCAAGGCTTCCAGGTGGTGTTGCTTCAGTTCACCATCAGCAGTGTTTGTGTGGGACCAGCCTGGCTCTTGGTTAGGTTCACAGGCTTGGGAAAAAGGAGGACGTGGACAACTAACATGCTCTTCTGCTTCATGCTCCAGTTGGCCTCAGATCCCCCATTTAGCAGAATAGGTACTTTTAATGTGATTTCAAATTGAGGGTCACAAATTACTTGCCAAGTGATTTGCCCATATTAAGTTGCACTTTAGACTTTCACTCTCAAACATGAACATTGGTATATTTATGATCTTCTAAGCAAGAAAACCAGAATTTAGTAGAACTTGCTAAGTAGAGCAAATGAGGCCTCTCTCTGTTACATATTAATTTGGTGTTATTAAGTGTTAACTTAACAGTGTATTGTATGGACAGCTAAAAAGGGCCAGGAAAAGTCTGTGTCAAACATGTAAACAGCTATGTTTTTTTTTATTGGAATCATTAACTGCACTGCAGCTAAAGCCTTTGTTTTCATGGCTGGTTTAAATTAAATTAGAAAAAGTGTAATTTTTTTTTTTGTTACTTGTGGTGTTTTAGTACTTATCAAAAGATTCAACAGAATAATTTGATTGTGTCTATTTAAAAGGTTTTGTAGTGTTTTAAAACTTGATTTACTTGAATTTCCTCTGGTAAAAAGCTGGGATTGTCTAAGGCTGATTCAGGCAAAGCATATTTAACACATCATTTTCAGTGACACACATAGTGTAATCGAGTGGTATTCAGTCATTTTAAGCAGATGCATAAAGATGAAGATACATAGAAATTGAGAATACACTCCTGTGCTGGGCCCTGTGGGACTTAAGTGACCATGTCCATTGCATTTCAAATATTTGGATATGTAACGCCACAGGTTTTCCAAGGGAGTGCTCAGCTAGTGTCTGCAGCCAAGCAGACAGCAGTTTAATGGTACATATCCTTGTATCATTAATACTGTAAAGCATTATATGCAGATCTGAGGGAGATCCCCTTGTGGCTTTTCTTCCAGACAGAACCCAGGCACTGAGTATATGGAGTCCCTCTAGCTGCAGCTCTGCTTTTCAAGAGGAGGTGTTTCTTGCTCTGGCGTAGGCCTGCTGTCCCTGAGCGCCTGCTGTCTCGGCTTCGTGGTCAGAGCCAGGGATGTCACCTTGGGAGCTCTAAACTTTCAGCTTGGGCTTTAGCATGTTTCAAAAAGCCTCTTTCAAACCCAAACAAGATGTTTAGCTTAAAGTCATGAAGTGATGCTGGGGGCTCAGCCCTCCAGCTGGTGTTCTCCAAGCCTGGGGTCTAGCCACTCTCAGGGCTACTGTAAATCCTTGCCCTTCTCTTGACAGCCACTTACATGTCAGTGGATGGCAGTGAGGTGGACCAGGATGGTGGTGTGTGGGTTTGGGTTTTTTTTCCCCACTTCCCAAAGCTAACAGGCTGCTTATTCCTTTTCTACTCTTTCAGGTCCCTGTTCATTCCCAGTGAAATGCTGTGGCAGTCACAATGTAGGCAGACCATTGGAATGCCAGATTTGCCTAGGCACAGCAGCTTACAGAAAGCCCCTGAGGAATGAAGCCTGGTGGTGGTGGGGTTGCAGGATGTCCACCCACAGCACTGAAATGACTTGCTTCACACTAGCTTCAGCAGCAGTGACAAAGGTCATCTACTGCTGAGCCACACACATTACTAGTGGCTGTCTTGTTTCCTCCTCCATGCATCCTCACGCAGCACTCAGCTACTTGTTCCCATTTTTTCTTCTTTGCTTCATCCTTCCCCGCTCCTACGCACGCACCTGGCTGTTGCTGCCTTTCCCATGTGCAGATGGGGCTGTTCAATAGCCCATGTTTGTGGAATGAGCTAATTTAAAAACACAAACATTTGTCTCTTATATAAATTTGTTTATATTGTTCTTACGTACTTTTACATAAAAGTTGGATCAAGTCATCCTGAGCTCTGGGAAGGGGTTCAGTGGCTGGGGTTAAGGTAGCAGCTCCTAACCTGAATGTGTTGCTGGCTGGGCAGTAAAGTACCTGCACAACCTTGGAAAAAGCCTCTACAGTCCTTTTTTTTTTTTTTTTTGGTTATAAATGTTGGCCTGGTGAAGCACTTTTCTGGAATTGGTCAAGCACTGCAAGTATGTTGTACAGGCAACTGAGGGAGTGGAAAGCATTGTTAGGCAGGAGTTTTAAAAGGGTGATGGTTCAAGAGGTGGCTGGTGTGCTTCTTCCAGAATTGTTGGTGTGAGTTACCTCTGTCAAGGTTCACCCCCCTAAAGGAGCTGCTGGGAAGGGCAGTGGTGGGCAGCAAGAAGCGGAAGAAAGAAAGAAAGAAATTACCCTCTTTCACTGGGAGAGGAAACTTGAACAAGACCTAAAGCCTTAATCATTGCAGGTGGAGGGGACACAATATAGAACAAAATGTCCCTGTCCTTTCCTCGACTTTCTGGGAATATTTCAAAAGGAATGAAATGGGCAATCAGTAAACGATTCTGCAAAATACATTCCTGATCTATCAGCAAAGTAAAATTAAATTACCTTACCAATTTAGAGATTAGGAGAATTGCTGAGCTCTAACCCTTCCTTGAGGGAGGTACACCCACAGTTTGTATTTACCAGAGCATGAAAATACAATATGTCTCAGTAGGAGACAGTAGGACTTTCCAGGCAGTGCTGGGTTGCATTCTGGAGGATCTGAGACTTGTACAGAAGGTGCTCCTGTGGGCTGTGTTTGATGGTATGGTTAAGGCCAGTGCTAAAGAAAGGGCCAGGATGATGGCAGTAATTGGTGCCCCAAGTAATTTCTGGGAACTTGTTGCAGAAATATCTCCCCACAGAGCTGCTTGCTGGGTTCCCTAGACTTTAAACAGACTTGATTTAATGCTAGAAACAACAGGATTCTTTGTCTTCTATGTTCCTTTAAGTTTGGGGCCATTTTTCCTGTGTGTTTCTAACACATAGTCTGAGGTGCAGAAATGTACCTGAGACTACCCTGTTCCCATACAGTAACAAATCACAAAGAAGTTGTTTAAGTAACAGACTCCACAGTGCCTTCCTCCTGCGCTGGAGGAGGGTGTGGAAACAACTCTGAGTTCAGGCAGGCCCTGATCCCTGCACCAGGAGCTTGCAGTCAGAGCATTCATGCATACCCTCACTATCAAAAAGGAGCTTTCCTTGAGACAAACTATTACACATCTTGTTGTCCAGAACCTTCAGTGAGGTTAGCTCGTGCCTGCCGCAGACACAGCAAGTGACACCCTGTGGTAAGCAAAGGGCAGGCATTTAAAAGCCTCCCTGGGGACTTGCAAAGCCTGAAGGAGTCAAAAAAAAAAGTTTGTGATTGGTTGGGGAATACTCTTATTGCTTGATGCACCATTGCCACTCTAATTCTCATTTTGGTTCCTGAGGTTGGCTCTAAAATTGGCAGAAGAAAATATGTGGATGCACTGGTAAATGTGAAGGTAGCAGTGTTCTGCTTTTTAGATGTATCTTATTCTTAAGAGGAGCAGGAAGGCTCAACAGAACTATATTTTAGTGATTTGTGCTCTCTCAGTGCTAGAACTGACTTCCCCCTGTTGGGCAATAACCAAAATATTTATAAATTATTCTTTCCTGATAGTGTGTGCAAAAGGCTTTTCTGCTTTGGGGTGGGGTTATAAATGAAGCAAATAATTACCTATTTTTATTCCCCACTACTTTCCACATGCAGAGGCATTCTCTCCAAAGGATATATAGAAAAGTTTTTTGTTGAGAGATACTTTAAGCAAAACACAGAATTCAGAACACCCAGTGATTTTATGGATATGCCAAGTCAAACTCAAACAGACTGGCTGGAATCTACCTTGCTTTTTTGGTTTTCTTACAGTTAGTTCTTTCCTGATGGATGTCTTGGAGGGTGGAAGCTCTTGCCTAGAGGTTAATGTCCTACCTTTTTCGATGGGCACAGTGGCCAAAACAAAAATATTCTCTGATTTCAGTGATGAGATTGGGTACAATTGCTTCTTTTTTCCTAAAGACATACAGATCTTCCTATCGGATAAATGAACAAAGTGAGAATTGGTAGGGAAATGCTCAACTGGTATAAATCAAAGCAACGCGTTGCAGCAAATCCTGGGTGCTGTGCTCTCCCTGTCGCTTTTAGCCCAGCCACTGAGATTTCTTCTTTGTTGTGTGATTTGCAAACTTTGTCAATATATCCGATGGATGCAAGGGGGTGTTGCTGTGCCTCTTGGCTGCAGTGGGTACTAGGTTGTTTCAGGAGGGGTCCTCAGCAGGCCAAGTGCATGCTGTCGCCCTGGGCTGCACCTCTCTCCTCTGCTTGTTGGCCTCAAGCGCTGGCTGAGGCCAGTTGGCTGACTTAAGCGTTTGGCAGCTGCTTCTATCCAGCAAAGGGCTGGAAGGATAGAGTGGCTGTTTCATGGTGTCTGCAATCCTTTTGCACATGCAAGGCCAAATTCTCCTCTTGTGCACTCACAATGTTCATGGGGTTAATCCCAACCTACAACGATTCTGGAAAACTCTGACCTCTACAACTAATTTCCAATTGTAATCCTAAAAGAAGAATGGTTGGCTAGTTTGGGTTTTCTGCCCGTGCTTAAGTGCATTTTGCTTTCATTATGGGGTGTCAAGTTGTTAATATTTATGGAGTACACAAAAGAATGAAAATTCTGTTTCGTGTTCAATCTGACATCTTTTGGCACCACAACCCTCTAGTCATGGTAATGGTTCTGTTTCAATTCGGCAGTGCTCTTTCGAGATGAAGTCCTTTAAAGTGTGGTTAGGCTCTGAGGGGGGATTCTATGCAAATAGTATTCAGGGGGTCTGTCTTTATTGTCTCAAATATTAATAATTTCCAGATCAAATGCAATTTGTCTTAAGTTTGTTTTCTTGTTCTTTCTTCCTGTTCTGTCAACTTGGTTAAAGTCAACCTGCTTCTTTCCATGGCAAATGCCACCCTGCATGGTGAGGTTCTGCAGACCTCCACCAGCTCAGTTATCCCTTCTACTCTGCAGCCACACAGGACTGGGAGTGGGGCCTCCCACAGGCCTGCACAGCCACAGCTTGGCCTGGTTTGATGTGGGTGTAAAGCACAGGCAGTTATAGGTGTGGGATCAGAGGTCAGTAAGTAACCAGTTCCCTCTAGACAATCCTTGTTGCCGCAGGGGGAAAAGGAACTTAGAAGTGTGTTAAAACAGCTAAAGATGACTCCTGGGAGCTATACCAGAGGCACGTGCTTCTCCAAGTGGGTGCTCTCAGGCTCCAGGGCCGCATGTTGTGGAGATGCAGGATGCTGTGCTCCTTTGAGCCTGCGGTGGGACAGTATTCTGCCTTGCCCTTGGAAAGCTCTGCCTGGCCACACACTGGCACTTGTCCAGATCTGCTCAGCCCAATCGAAACTTATGAGGTTCTTGCAAAGGATCACTGGGGGATGATGTCATTGCTGGCATCATGCTGAAATGCCTAGCCCTGGAGGCCTTCTCTGCACCCCGAGCAGCACAGTCGTCCATACTAACATGAGTGAAGTGATATTGCTTTGAAGGTTCTTGGGTCAATGAAGCTGCTTCTTACGGAAACAAAGGAAGAAGACAAAAGCCACCTTTATACTGCCTTAACTGTAGGCTTCTTATAGCATGGCAGCTAAAATAATTTTAAAAATCAACAAAAATCTCCAGAAAGCTGGGGGAAGGAGAGGTTATTACTGAGAAGTGTATTTAATTCTCTTGTTGAAACAGCCCATGGATCTTCAGAAAGTTAAGGAACATTGCATACTGCAAACTGTGTGCCTGCAAGCACAGGCATAGTGCGTATGTTTGCATGTAAGCTTGTTGCTCATGAGCATACATCATCTGTAATGTAGGTTTGCATGCAGTGCTGAACCTCTGAAGTATAGCAAGGATGCTCTGTAAAGAAATGTTTACTCTTGAAGTATTTTATAAGTCTAACGTAGATGTTGAAATCACAGTTGTCTGGAAAACTTTCTTCCAATAAGTGTACTATATTGTCTGCTAAGATTTCATTCATTATTTGATGTACTAGTTTAGGCATACATATGAAATACTCATTTAGACCTAATCTCTCCTAGAATAAACCACTTTGAATAGATAATCCCCTAAGACTACATGCTGGATAGTTACAAATTCTTACTCATTCTTTGTTTTATAGTTCATAATTGTACTATATTCTACTATTGATCAGATACTAAGAAATCTATTTAAAACTAGACTGAGGATTTGTGTATGAGGAAAGAAACGTGTATTAGTAGTAGGACATTACCACAAATACAAAAGTAGCAACCTTTGTGCTAGAGACTTGGGTCATCGGTCACTTAGATAACCACTTGTTATTGCCAGTGACCCTGGAAGTACAGATGTTAACATTCAATGTCCTTCACCAAGTATGCTTGATGACACACTCCATGGTAGCTTTTAAGGCACCCTGTGCCAGCTGAGTGGGATGTAACATAAAAGTTAAAATGTGAAAGTTTGCAAATTCTGGTGTATTTCAAAGTCCATCCAGACACTTTAGCTGGGGTTATGGTGCCAATGGATTGTGCCCTTTGATCCAGAAGAAACCAAGCTTAGCTTCTGCTGCGCTTGCCTCCTGCCGTGGGCTGTATGAGCTGCCAGTGGCTGTGCCTAACAGCTAGGAAAATAGGAACTGCGTCTTGGTTTAGCTCAGTAGAAGGATCCTGATATAAAGCTTGGGCTGAAGTGTTACAGGATGATTACACGTTTTTTTCTCTCCACATTTTAGTGACCAAATAAAAGAGCAGTCTAGAAGGGTTTTTCTCTTAACATGCAGACAGAATGCTCATTTCTTTCCCGCCCCCCCCGATGCCCAAGTATCAAGAATTTATTTATTGGATCTCAGCACAGTGTTTCTTCTGCTTTCAGACATTTGATATGAGAAACACCTCTAAGTGTAATCACTGCTTGGCTTGCTGCATGGGAATGGTTACAGTTTGAGGGGAGCCTAGGGGACACTTTATGAGCTATTAAGTAACTCATTAACTAGGAGGCTGCGTACTTGACACGAGAGACCCAGGTAGGCTGGGGTGTCTTCTGATAGAGTGCCATTCAGCAAATAAATGTTCACCTAATGGTACAACAAGCTCTCCTCTCTCCTCCTGCAGATAGCATACCTTTTTAAATGGCAAACACAATTTGCCTTTGCTGGACCTTTCCCAGAAAGGACACCTATTTCCTGTATTGCTGACATTAATGCTAGATAAAGCTTTCTGTGGCAGAGGAAAATGTGTTAGAAAATGGGATTATTTTCAGCCTTCAGTGTGGCCAAAGTAGATCTAGGATTCCCCAACCATTGTATATATGCAGTTTGGTCAGCAATCCCATCTAAGGACATAGATTTGTGGGGTCTCAGCATAGTCACAGTCCTTTGGTGAAGCAAGAAGAGAAAAGAAGCTGCTCAAACTACCCTGAAATGAAAATACCAGGAAATTAACTATATCTTTTTTTCCAGCCTACTTTGAACCCTAGGTTTCCTAATTCAGTTGAAATATTTTATAATTTGTACTGTATGCAATATCAAAAATTTATTCATAAAGCAAAGCTGTTTATTTGCATTATATTGTTCAAACTCATTCTCAGTTGATAATATCAATATTCTCAAGCCCAGCTATTGGTAAACTAAAATTCAGGTACACCAAACCAGACTCTTAAAAATAATGAGACTTTAAAGTAGAAACCCCTCAAATGCCTTCTGATTTCTGGGGTTTTTTTGTGGGTTTTGGGGTTTTTTTTAATTTTTTTTTTTTTTTTATTCAGGTGCACTGGACTCCTGTTTCAAGTACTCCCCACCCAATCCAGTAACTGGGACAGCTTACCAGTGTGTGGTTTAAACAAACGTAAGTTAAAATTCTTCCACATTCACCTGACTCACAGTTGGTGCTGTAAGATACTTGACAAATATTGCAAGACTCCTGCTAAATATTTTGGCCAAATTCCCAGTTGCATGCAGCTGATAGATATGCATCAGGTTTTGACTGTATTAAGTGTTGGGGGGTATTCTGGAAACAGTTGCAATAACAGGGTGTGAATGAGGTTGGAAGAACAGTTTGTTCCTTGGAGAGTAACTATTTTGTTGTTCTATGTTTTCTCTCACGTTGGTTTGGTTTTGTTGTGATGGGAAACAGTTGAGGCTGGAAGGTATTTCTTGAGACCATCTAGTCCAATGTCCATGTGCAAAGCAAGGTCAGTTAGAGCATTTCTGATGGGAAAATGAGGTTACACCAGGCAGCACATGTGGATTTGAATGATGGAGGAAAATGCACTTGGCATTTCAGAAAATTAATTGCTTAAAGTCAACTAGAAGGTAAGGAGGAGGAAGTGTGATGGGCTCTTAGGAAAGACAATGTGGCTGGCTTCAATGACTGTTTCTCAAGTGTTTAGAGTAAACATGCTTTTAGTGCCTCTGATCAAACACTTTATGTGTGTGTCCACCATTAAGGCAGGAATGAGATACAAAATCCTAGAAGTATTTTGCTGGGATAAATTATGACAATGGAAATGTATACTTTAGATAGTTACAGATACATATAAATACCTTATATTGATAGACAGATATACTTAAATGAACGCTATACTTAAAAGGTAGATGGTAGCTGTGCAAAAATTTGAAACCTATTCTTCAGGCAGACTTCTCTAATGACATGTTTGTATAGGTGTGGGGCACAGTAAGAAGCTCCTTACCTTGAGAGCTCAAGCTTGCAAGTAGGCACTTCAGCTGCAGAGTGAGCACAACAAATGAATTGCAGATTGAATGAGAGTCACACGTGGTAGGTCTAACACACTTCAGAGGGGGTGTCTCTAGCTGCCACCACACTCCTGGCCCCTGGCCTGTGCTGCTGAGGCTATGCTTAACATGGTGCTTTGAGTGATGTATCTTCCAGTGCACTTGGGTAAGATGGGTTTGCTTTTAATAACATGTAAATGTATGCAACATGTGTGAGATGAAGATTACTGGCTGGTCAGCAGGTACAAGGGAATGGTAGCATCTTCAGGGACAGGCTGACAAACTGGGACAAAATAGGGGAAAAAAGATTGCTGTAGTCATAGTTGCCAGTTGCCTAAATGTGATGAGAGGCCTTTTGACAGACTGAGAGGTGTGCCAGGAGCTCTGGCCTGTAGTGCTGTCTTTGACTCTTCTGGTGTGCTTAGCGTGTCTGCTCTGTGGTGAAGCAGCCAGCCTAGCCCCGTGGTATCCTGTTTAGTGCCTTGTCTCCTAGTCACTCTTGCAGGAGCAAGAGGCTGAAGGTGTACTGGCAATTCCAGTGAACTACTCTGACCTTGGACTGTTGGTGGTGAGGAGCCAAAGTTCCTGGCTTGCAGGAAGTCCAAGTGTTATAAAATTCATTTGTAATTGAAGTGAAAAATGAAAATATCTACATCTTATATGAAGAAAATTCAGGGAAATGTTGATTATTTTCCTAGAAGTTGTTCCATTAGATTTAATGTTAAATGTAATAGTCATATTAAATATGAAATGCATGGCTACACAGGGTCAATGTAAATATTTACTGTAGCATTCACTATATGATATGATTGCAATAGAATGTTTGGACTATTTCCCCATTACTGTTTTATCATAATTGACATGTTTCCCCAAACATTTTGGTTTGAACAAAATTATATTGATCTTTTTCAAGAAAAACGAGTTTAGTCAGCATTTTTCCAGGCCACTGTGACATACAGGGTGGAATTCAGGCTGCCCTTGTCCCTTCCAACATCCTGCAAACAGCTCTTCTGTTGGGTTGATCTTCCAGAGTAGAGTCTTTGATAATGTTGGGGTGACATTGTATTCCAGCAGTGGTTGGATTGGGAAGAAATCTGGGACTGATTAGAAAGAGAAAGAAAAGCAAAATGATTTTGCTAAGGACAGAAGAACAACAGAAAAGGGAGATGCTAAAGCCAGCTTCTCACAGACACTCACTTTGGGTTTTTTGAGCTAAATCAATGAGAGTGAGGTCCTGAGTGTTTTAGGGATCCATTCCTCAGTGTGTTGCAGTATTGTGGGGCCTGTGGCAGTGTTAGCCCAGCCAGCCATGCTGAGATAGGGTTGTAAACCCAGCTGGAAAACCCTAGACACTGTGGCACCCAAGTGCCAGTTTGTCTTAAGCTCAATCTGCTGGGTCCAAGTTGTTCTGATGCTGGTGTGGCCTGGTCCTCCCTCAGCAATCACTGTAGAAGCTTTGCTGCCAGGGCTCTGTGCTGGGGCTTGATGAGGTCTCAGAGGTATGCTGGAGCCCTCTTCTACCTACCTGCCTGCCTCTTCCCTGTGCTCCTCAGGGCTGCTCTCCCTGCATGTCCCTGGCTGTTGGCACCCTCCCATAGATGCAGGTTCACTTCCTCGTTGTCTCTGAAGTCTTGCCCACCTCCCAGGCAGCTGCTGGGCTGACTTACGTCTGTGCTTATCCTGTCAAGGGATGATCAGCTCTCTCTGCTGAAACAGCCACTGTAGGAAGAGGTATGGGCAGAGCTGATTGTATCAGGTTATGGTGGGTTTAATAATTTTCCACTTCTGCAAAGAGGCAAAGCCTTTCCTACTGCTTTTGCTGTCTGTGTGTGGTGGAATAAACATCTGTTGGGCCAGTTCTAATTTGCAAGTGTGGGCAATTACCCATGGCACAGGTGCGTTATCCTCTGAAAGGTCTTATTTCTCTCAAATGTGGACATGTCTGCAAATAATTTGAAGAATTGCTGTTTTATAGCCTTACACCCTATGGAGGATAATTACTGAGCTTTTTTTTCTTCACCTTACTGTATCTTTGTTTTATTCATCAGAGGAAAACTCCCACTTATGCCCCTCCCATTTGCCACATAAAAACTCTCTTTGAAGTGGGAATACAAGTCACAATAAGTTTATTGTTAAAGTAAATTAGCAGTGAATGAGAACACAGTGTATGTTTATGAGCCAATATATTTTGGAGAATGAGCCATTAAATTCCAGTAGTTTGGCTTCTGTCTTTGTGGTTCAGGGCTGGCTTGTGTAAGGGTTTGATAAGAATCAGTGGGAAAATTAACTGACCATCTCCTGCAAACAAAACACTTTTTTTGACCTTTCTGTCTGCCAAATTCAGAACCTTTAGGGATCTGGTTCCTTTCACTGCAGGCTGCATCTGCAGATGATTGGAAACATACCTACAAGTCCCAGGATGTTCAGATCCAAAGTCTTGGAAGTTCAGTTCTACATCAAACCCTTTGAAGTTCATTCCCATCTCTGCAAATGACTGATGGAAATGACTGAGCATCTGAAACTTGTTAAGAATCTAATCCGAGGACTCCCATTTAGCTTAGTGGATTTTGGATCAGGACCTTGCAGTGAGCTCTCCTGAAATAAGTGGCATTCTTTTTCCATCTCAGTTTTGCTCCCTCATTGATTGGTAGGAATCTGAAATGGTCAGAATAAAACTAATGAAATTTTTCTTTTCCTACATTCATTTAAATAGTTTTTGAATGGCAGCCTGGCATAAAGTGATGTCTAAACCAAGGCAAAAATAACAAGAAATTCGTGAGCTTCAAAATTCCAAAGGAAACTGAGATCCTTGAAATTTGGGCTGGACTCCAGGGCTAGTTTACTCATCTGGCCATTTTCCGTGTCCTGAGGCTCATGTTGTTCCTGAATATGGTAGCACATTTGCCTGGACAGGGGACAGAGGGTATCTGGCATTCTATTGCTAGCTCCATGCTTTCTAGCCTGGGCTCCCCTTGTTTTGGGGTGGCTTTAAGTTGTGCTGTTGGTGCAGAGCACTCAGCAGAGCTAGATATTGCAAAATCTCCTTAACACAGGGCATTCCTATGTCGCCCAACGTCCCCATGATCTCTGCAGGGGACTTGAACAAATTCTCCTTGCCAGCTGTACCTGGCTCAGGAGTGAGTGGTAATGGTGTTTGCTGACCTGGCTTAGCTTATTGGCATTCACAAAGCAACACTAGCATCTGGTGAGCATGGAGGTGTCTTAAAATGGCGTTGTGTGTGTCTACAGTGAAGGCTTAGGAAAAAACTGTCCACATTACCACTTTTCTTTCCATGGGTTGTTTAAAGCTGACATGGAAAAACTGGAGAGTTTGTCTTTTCTACTGGTTTAGTCTCTGAACTCTTTATTTGTGCAACCTCTCTTGGTATTGCTATTACGCACAGGATGGAAGAAACCTGGCTTTGCCCATCAGACCTCCAGTTGGTGTGAAAGAACAGCTTTCTAATTTTTACAGTTTTCCCTGAGGTGGCACGTAGGAGGTGATGTGAACATGGAGTCCTCTTAAAATCATATTGTAAATTCACTGGTCAGAATAGAAGCATACATTGATCTTGACTGGAGGAAAAAAATCCATTGCACTTATTTATGTCTGAAGGAAACAAACCTTCTGAAGTGCAATATTGACTCTCTGAGGTTAGTGTTGAAGCTAACTCCTAGAGATAATATATGTGTCTTCCCTTGGACTAAGAAAGCGTCATCCCACTTGGTGTGTTGGTTCCCTGCAGGATCCTGTACCTTAGCTCTTAAGGCACTGTGCAGGTCACAAGCCGAAGGCCGGGGATCTGGAACTGGATAGTGTGAACTGATTTTCCTTGGGCTGTGGCAGTTCCTTAGGGCTGTAGTAGCCCACGGCAACTGACAGACATTGCTGCAGCCCTCAGGTTGCTGTAGTTAGCATGGGGAGACCTATGCAGTGACATATTTCATGCTCTAGGAACTGAAGTGCTAAATGCAATCCACTTGGGAGCACAAGGCCAAGTAAAGCATTAACACTGGAGTTAAGACAAACCAATTTAGGAATAACTAATACTGTTGACTTTGCTTGCACAAAGTGTCACTTTCTTTGAGCTCTTATTTTCTCCCCCAAGAGCAGGTTTAAGGACAAACACAAATATTAGTCATCTTTTTCCTATTAATTATTGTTAAAGATTTAAGGGATCATAGACTCTGAAGTTAATGCCCCATTCAATGTGGGAAAAGGCAAAACGGTGCATCTCCAGTGGTGGTGTTCTTTCTGGCTGACTGGTTGGTCACAGACCAACTGTCCTACCTTGCAACATCAGCAGCACGTTGCTTTACTTAGGGACAGTAATTGTGAGATGGAGCAGATTTCAGATGAAGAGAGTGAGCATACCTGCATGTGTACATTGCACATGCGTGTATGTGCACTCCTGAATATGTAGATGAACAAATGTAGCAGTAGACCTGCTTCTAAATCCTGGTGTGACAGGCCTGCTTTTTTGCCCTTGTGCAATATTTTGTCTTTGCTTATCCTGTACGGTGATCTCTTTCATGTCTTATACAAAAGAACTTCGAAATCCTGGATTAACTTTGGAATAAAAGTTTTGATTTCCTCCAAATATGGGTGGCTTCCGTGGCCTGCTCTACTCTAAAAGTGACTCTCTCCAAATGGCATTGTAGGCCTCACAGATTCACATTTGTCAGTTCCAAATCAGATTTCTTTGCTTTACAAAAGTGAAGACGTGTATGTTAACCCTCTGCACTCTTTCTTGGATCAAGATGAGCAGAATTCTTCCTTTCTTAGGAAACTCTTCTGTGGGCTGTGTGGCTGCCTTTCATCAGCCCTACACAGACATTGCAAAGGATGGAGTTTGGACATGTATTTAGAGTTATTACAGGGAATATGCCTAGAGAAAAAGGACCCAACCCTGCAAACGAGCTTTGAGGAAGATCTGAAGAATGAAACAGTTGTTGTAAACTTCAGTATGTTACACAGCATTGAATGCAGTACTGAATATAAAGAAATACATTGAAAGACAAAATACTTGTCTAAAAAAAAGGAAAGGATTAATTATATTTGCCTAATCAGTTTCATTTGCCTGAAACGCAGTTTTGAAGCAATTAAAGCCAACTGTTAATTTGGATCAGATAGTTTTAGCTTTAACGGTTGACATATTTTGCATTATATCCATATAGCTACACCTGTATCAAAACCCCCTGCTTTGCATTTCTGAAAGCATTTTAGTTTGGGGCATTTGTAATGTAGAGGTGGGCACATTTTCTGTGGTGATGATTCAAGCTTACAAACTCAAATTTATGAATTAATGTATTTTTTCTGTTCTGTCTAGACCAAATGAAGGACAATATTTTGAAGGAGTGGTTTCTCTCTCTTTTTTTTTTCTTGTTTAACCTACATGATTTTTCTGAAAAGGTTGGAGGATGATAAACATTTTTCATCAAGAGCAGACCTTTTAAAAAGTCCTCTTTTTTATTGTAATTTTTTTTGTTTTAGTATTTCTGCTCAGCCACTGAACTCCAAACTCTATTGTTTACACAGCTCTATTGGTAGTTAAAGCTGGGGAAATGACTGCCTAGAATTGGGATTTGCACCCACATTGCCTGCCTTCCTGCCTGCCCTAGTTACCACTCTTCAGGGCACTCTAGGGTGTTTGGTGCTCCACCTGGCCTAGAGTTGATTGAATACTATAAGAATGAAAGGGAGGTGACTGATTCTGTAGCCTGCTCCTATTTTCCTGTACATGGGAGTCCCTTGTGCAATTTACCTTTACTGAAAAAAAAAAAAATCTTAAAAACAAATGACAACAACAAAACTCACACAGTTTGAATTGATTCCTACAATCTTGTTCTGGGCAGCGATGTTTGTAAGAATGAAACAGTGCTTCTCACTCCTTTCTGAACTCATCTGCCTATTCTGTGACAGTGGCAGGCTTGGAAATGACTGCTGATTATGACAGGTGAAGTCATGAATACGGAGGGACTGGGAGGAAAATTGCATCGCAATCTGCCATCCACCCTGGAAACCAGAAGGGAGATGGTGCATTGCCAGCATGTCCTCCATACACACAGTTTAAGGGCAAAGGAGGAGCTGTGCTCTCCCAGGGATCAACGCTGAGCTTTAGCACATTTCAGAAATCAGCTCTTTAGGCAGATGAGAGAATATCCTGGTGGCAGCACTGGTTCCACAGCAGGGGTGGGGGCAGCAGGAGACCATCACCTGGCAGTCGGCAGGTTGAGGCAACATTGGACAGAACCACTTGGCAACGGGCAGGTGGACCAGACAGCAGGAGTGCGGCACCATTTGCTCCACGACTTGGCATTAATGAGACACCTATTGGAATTCTGCA
This sequence comes from Eurypyga helias, assembly GCF_000690775.1. Taxonomy (NCBI): domain Eukaryota; kingdom Metazoa; phylum Chordata; class Aves; order Eurypygiformes; family Eurypygidae; genus Eurypyga; species Eurypyga helias. The sequence continues at coordinate 167,204 of NW_010235213.1, forward strand.
CACTCTTTAAAGACCTTCTGTGCGGAAAATTGTTACGTTTACTGTGATCCTTTGCAAGTGAAAACCCACACTGGAATCTTCCCTGCTGTACTTATTTGTGGGCTTCCTAGGAGGCTTTTGGAGCCATGTGAGTCCTGTTCCTTTCAGGATGGAGGTGCTGAGAGGTAGACAGCTACTGCATGCACTGCACAAACTGGAGTCTGTTGTGCACAAAGTGGGTAGGGTTCAGCATGAAGGGCTGTTATCTGACTTGGCAGTCAGGATTGGGCTTTTCCAAGCAGTTTTCTCTGTGCACACTCTTGCTGCACATGCAGGAGAGAGCTAACGTGATATGGATGGAAGCACACAATAGAGAACATCTCTTAGAAATGTGGCCCCCAAGACCAGGGCTGTATTTTTAAGGAGCTTAATTATCCAGCATGCTGAGCTCTTCCTAGAAGCCTGGCTGTAGGATTAGCAGTGAAGGGGTAGACTGGATCAGTCAAGCTGTGTTTAAAAGTGCCTTTTCTTAGACCAGCTTAAAAGCTCTTGGCTTCCTCAGTGGCAGTGACGTGCAGTCTGTGGAAGGAGGTTGGTTCCATGATGGGGTAAAAGTAGCCCACAGTGCTCTCTGACCTATGATGCAGCCAGACAGTGAGGAAGGGAAGGTGCCTTTTTCATTTCATGATGCTGATGATCACTTACAGGCCCTCATTGTTTCCTTCCCAAAGAGACCTCCATTTCTTGTATGTTTTGAAGCAAACTCTTCTACTGCCCCAGCCCTTTCCCTGCACTAGGACTGCATGAACACAGCACTGATCTACAGCCCCTGTTGGTTCAAATTTGAAACTCTGGCTCAGCAGCTGATGTATTCAAGTGGTGCTCCTGGAGGCCTGTCCTGGAGAGCTGGCCTGCACTAGGGCAGAAGTGGGAGCTCCCTGCTCACTTTTGTTGTCTTCGCTGGTTCACAGCACTGCAGGAAGTGACCCTGCAGCCACAGCCTCTGCACCCCTCTCAGACCTACGTAGAGAGAAGGATGGGGAAGAGAGAGGAAAAACAGAAAAGCAGAAGAACTATTCTTTTGGAGGTGGGGCAGGTGTGCAGGGCTGGGGATGCTCTGCCACTTACTCTAACTGAGAACAAGCACAGCATCTTCCATAGTACCAGAGCCAGGATGCAGCAAGAGAAATGTATAAGCTTGTGCCTGCTGTGGTATAGTAGGGGGGAGGGGAAAAATGTCTTTTAAAGTGTAATAACACCTAGGTTTTATAATCCTGCCCAGCTCAGGCTTGACAATTCTTCTGATAGCCCAAATACTATAAATTTAGTTGAAGATAACAGAACAGATGGGAAAAACATATGGTTTGTAGGTAGTGTGTGGTGGTTGATATTTGTGGTACATTAGGGGAATTTATTTTATTCTCTCTCTTTTCCTGTATAACTTTTTGGATACTTTCTTGAGTTCTTTGTGCCTTTAGGTGAGCTTAGGACTTTGCAAATGTCTGATAACTTGAGTTTGTTCAACCAAATTATCTATTGCTTTGTAAATCTCCTTTAGAGTTAGTGAGTTTATTGTCTGTATGCGTTATCTTCAAGCTCCCATTTGAGCCAGCAGAAGCTAGATCACTTAGAGCCCAATCACTTTTCCATCTGTCCCACTAATGTCTGTGGAGAGCTTGAATGGACAAGTGATACTGTACTGAGCCTTCCCTTTGCTCAGTTGCTTTACGAATCCTCACCATGTACATAGAGATGTAGCACATGCAGGAGTGTGCCATGGGTGCAAAGAGCATGCCTGTACACAGGGGCTGGGAGCAGCGTGGGACCTGCTGGGCAGAGGCCACTTCCCACCAGTGCTGGTCTAACCCTACCGTGGCAGGAGCACCCTGCTGTGGCTCCCCACCATTGCTGTCTGTGGAAGAATGGGAGAGCACCTCCAGAGGTGTATGGTGTTGCCAGCAGCATGGACTGTTTCCCTCTTGGTTTTGGTTAGAGAAAGCCTGCCTATTCTGCAGGGGGTTACTGGAAAAGCACCAGAATATTAGCCCCCCAATTTACATGCCAATCTCCTCCCCAACAAATTTTTGTGCTGTGCTAAAGCTAGATACAATGCTCAGCTTTTTATATGACGCTAAGCCGAGGCAAGTCAGACTGGATTTGGAACATAAATATACAGATGCTTCAAGTATTTTCTTATGGATACCTGAGAAATCTGGGTAAGAATACCAGTCACGGTTACAGCACAGGTTTATATTTAAGGGAAAGGATCTTTAGACAAATATACAGGAGGCAATACATTAGCCTATAACTTTTAAGACACTTGAGAAGAACCCTCTTTTCCCTTGGAAAAGATATCTGACAGCTGACTTTCCATTGGACATAGTTTGAACAGAAAGGAGTGTGTCTTTGCCATAGTAAATGGATAGGATAAAGTCCAGCTTCTGATAAAGGATGAGATCAGGCTTTGAACCAGACTCAGCTTTAACCCTCAGAATTTTCTGTTCCTGAACCCCACCTAAGTGCTGCAAGTCTGAGATAGACTGCTGACTGACCCAGCAATGTCCACCTTGTGTCTTGAATGTATTGTCATGATGCAGGGACGTTGTGCTTGGACCAGAGCTCCTGAATACGGGTAAGGTTTTTTCATTATCCACTGATCCATCTCAGTTCATCACCTGCCTACCTGCATGCCCAGAAAGTACATGTGTCTGTGCTCCTTCTCACACTCAGTAACAAAATTATGTGCAGTAGTATCCTTAATGTAGTGCTGACCTAATGTGTCCCAGTTTGGTGAATTTATCTGAAAACTATTTGTAGGTTTTTGATCTCAGCTTGAGCCAAGACTCTTAATATTATCTCAGGCTCCTCAAAGCAGCCTGGTGGTGCATGATCCATCATTAGAGATGTGGAGTATGTGAACACCCTGAAGAAATGAATGCTGGAAATATTTTCTGTTTTGTAAACACTATAAATATGTTGCCCTGTGGAACAGATGCCATGAAGTGCATGGCACCAAGCTTATCCTGATGAGAAAGCCAAATGTGCCATGAGAACCAGTCACAAGAAGTAGCAAAGAGTTTAGGTGAGACAGGTTTGGGTTGATGTCCATGCTGCTGAGAGCATGATACCAAATTGCTATATTTTTATCTGATCTGTGGAAAATTGAGCAGAAGATTACTGTTTTAGCTGTGTCAGGAAAGAAGTGCTGCAAATTAATAGAAACCAAAGGCATGAGACTGCAAAGCATTTGGCATTCCTATAATCAGTGTGTCCTTGATGCAAAGATCTGACCCAGTCAATTGGATCTGTTCTGGGCTCCTGCTGACAAGGATGGGTTTCAGATTTGTCTGGTGGAATTGACTGGGACAAATTCACATCAGTGAATTTTCAGAAGCAATGGTATGGATTCAGCTGGCAGAAAGTCACCGAGGATTGTCACTGAAAGCACAGCTCAAAGGCTAAGGGAAATTGTCAGAGAATTATTATCTTGGCAATGCAATTTGGGACTACCAGAATTCTAAGACTATTACAATGTGCACATGCAGATCAATGAAAATCCGTAACTCTGGCATCTCCCCCTTGAGGCCGGACTTTAAAATTGCAAAACTGAGGATCAGAAGAAACTGTTCTGAACAGTATTGAAGACCCAAAGCTGCAGTTCCTAGTAGAAGGGCTTATGACTCCCATGTTAGCTGGGTACATTATGTCTACCTGGGTAGCCTAGGAAATGAGGGAGTCGAGTTGTAGAGAAGGGGGCTTCTTATGAATATCTATTGATATCAGCATGAGCAGAAATGGGATCCAGAACTTTGAAAGGTGAAGGCTAAATAACGGGCCTGATACGAGTGATAGATATATGTTGTGCCATGTTGTTGCATAGTCCGTCTCTGAAGGCCCACGGAGAGATGCTGGGGACAGGATGACTGTTCCTGAGGAGCTCTGAGGAATGGTCTTGCTTTTTTGCTTGCCTGGAGAACACTTCTGTTCCAACACGCAGCCTTTGTATGATCATAATGTGTTTACAAAGTGATTTTTCACACCTAGAGTACATTCTTAGGAAAGGAATGCTCTATGGGTCAGAAGTTTTAAAAAATTGTTACTGAGTTTCTGATGGTATTTTATGCATATATTCCACCTGAGAAATGTTTCTTTTGGAATGAAGCAGGATGTATAACTATTCACTTGGTCTTTAAGTGAGGTGTTTTTTCAGCTGTAATTGTGTCTTTTATTCTTAAACTTAACCTTATAATTAAAAGGATATGACAAGCTTTTGCATTCCTAAACCTTGACCCATTTAATGTGATTGGTTATGCTTGATGTCTTTTCTCCATTTTTGTCTTTCTGGAGTTCCTGACTCCCAGGTAACTAAATTTATTTGTTTGCAACGAATAGTTTTTCTACCCACTTGCCACACCTAGTTAGTGGTTCAGAAATGCAATACTTCGAAATTAGTCAGAACCTGATTCTGCTTTGGTTTTCATTGACTCTGTATGGCTGTAGCTCCAACAGGGAGAAGAGAATCAGACTATAAACATTATTCCTCTGAAATATTTGGCAGTGACTTCTTTTAACCTTATTGCAGAAATTTCCTTTGCAGGACCATGCAAAATGTATTTTACATCTGATAGGGCATTTAATAATCCTTGGTTCCCTCAGAGTTTCAATAAATGTGTCTTGCTGAAAACTTTATAGACAGTGCCATTGGCAAGGGAATGGGACAGAGCAGGGCTGCAGCCTTTAAAGGCCGGGGCTAGAATCCCCATTGCACTGCATCTGGCTGAATGGGACTGATTGCCTGCAGTGGAACAAGCAGGTAGCAAATGCTATCCTGATCCTGACAAAGTTTCCATCTGCTTTGTGCTGGTATAAATGACTGCACGTAGCCTGTGAGGCTGAGCTTGGCATACTTTTCTGGGTGCCAGAGAAGATCACAACTGAGTAGAGATACATTGGCATCAAATGATTTGCCAAACAAAATTAATGCTTGTTGGCACTGAGTGTTTTGTTGCAAAGGTACCCAGGACTGCAGTTGTCCCTGATATGCTTTGACTGGGTCCAACCTCTCCTCGAAATCTTTCATGCAGCTGCCACCTTGCAGAGCTGAAGAATTGTAGGCCAGTTTGCTCGTTCCCTTCCTTGGACGCAGTGTCTGTTACTAGCTATTAAAAAGGGGCTCCATTGTAAGAGAAATGTGAGCTAGTGAATGGAAGGAAAATGTTGACTTTCAATTCCATAGCATTTATAATCTGTTCAAGACCAAAAATGTCATTTATTACTGAAGACTTGGGTTTTTGCTGTTCTTTGTATTGTTGCAAAGACAGTCTAATTATGTCTCTGGATGTATTTATACTGCTTCTACATGGGCCTCTCTTTTCCCCTGCCCTTTAAAAGACAGGGAAAGGCTGGGAGAATCTGGTAGCAGAGTGAGGCTGTCTCCATCTTTGGGGAGGTAGCACATGAGACAGCCTGTGCCAGCAACACCATTCCCTCTATATTAGGAGGAGCATGTGCCTGGCCCAAGGTGAGGATGTGCCTTGTTTGCTGTCAAAGCTGTTCTGGCTTCATTTTGGCCCACACTGTATTTTCTTCCCAGTATTTTCCTTTTCTCATAAATTCATCCTATAGCTTCAATTTAGCCAACAGAAAGGACGAAGGAAAAGGGCATCCATGAAAGAGAGGAGAAATGAGAAGCTTATAGAGGTATGGGGAAAATGGGGCTGATGTCTGGTACTTAGAGTAAGTGGAAATGAGGTGGACAAAGCAAATTGTACAGGTAGATTTTCATCTGCCTGATGCAGAATTCATGGCATGTAAATTAATGTTTGGAGAAGGATCCCTGGTCTGGCTGGGGCACCAAGGTAACTCGGTGAGGCCATCCTTGTGTTATCATTGTAATAGCACAGGGAACTGTAGTTCCCCTGCTGCTGCTGCATTTATGTATAAAAGTGAATATAAACAGTGTTTCTCTCTCCCCTAGGTAAAATGAAGGCATAATAAATAAGTCAAAATATTTCTTAAGAAGGAAGTAAAACAGCCACTTTGTGTACGTACATGCCAACGCCCAAAGCACTCTCGTAAAACAGAAGCGGCAGCTCTTCTCCCAGTCTCTTCCTGGTGTAAATGTGACAGTGGGCGTGATCTGCATCAGGCGTTTCTGCTCCCACAGAGCATGAGAAGTATTACAGCAAAGAAACAAATACTCTTGAAAGTGAAGAGGCAGCAGGAGCTTGACATCTGCTTTGAGAAAGGAGAAAATATGAGTAAATATTTGAGGGGAACAACTGTTTTAGTCTTTTTTTTTTTTTTTTTTTTCCCCAAGGGTCCAATCTAGTAGGTTTTGCTGAGGCCAGAAGGATGAAGCCCTGTGTTTGCCATTAGGACTAGGTACACACAGGTCTGTGGATTTTGTACTTTTATGGCTGCTCTGTGATAATGTAAGAGAAAAAAATAATCCTTTATAGTCCCTGATTATCGGGTTACAGTTTATTAGAGATGTAAATGCCAGCAATTTAGATGACTCTCTATTAGGTTGTCCTTGGAAAAACAGAATTTGTGTCTAAAAGGGGACAATGCAAGGAACTCCTTATGAACTAATAATGTTATAATAGTTAGAACAAGCACTGTTCTAACTATTATAACATTATTCTGTTTAAGAACATTAACTGTTCTTAAATTTAGAAAATTTAAGTAATTGAGAACTTCTAAGGAAAGCATATGTGCAGTGGTTATCTTCCTTCTTTATGGACAAAAATATTTTATTGCTGGCTATTACGAACTCCACAATCTCTAGGCAGAGATTATAATTGACTAGATACAGGGCACTATCAATAATCTTAGTTAACATTTCAATTCTATTAGTTCACTGGTAGCATTCATTGTGGACTGAATGACAATCAAAAGTATACCCCGAGAATAACTGGACAACATCTACCTGTATGAAGAATTATTTCAAGGGATGCATATCACACTGATTTTTGAAAGTATTTCTTTGTATTGCAGTTTGCTACTGCCGTTTTGCTGTGCAAATGATTGCAAAGCTAGGAGGTTACAGGAGTATGCCTGTGTGAAGCTGTGTCGAATGCCGGCTGTAGTGGCTTGTATGTACTTGGTTGTCTTCCAGATCTCTGGGGTTGGGTTCCACCTGTGCCAAAGAAGTGTGTTGTCTAGTGGTTCCCATCCTTTTTGGAGCCAAGCCTCATGTTCGAACCCTGGCAGTGTCCCATGCTTCCTTGGATTGAGCTCCAACTGCATCAGGGCTTGGAGTCCTGGTTTGCTGCTTGCGCATGTATGCATGCACCTGCTTTTTGATGTGAAGTGTTAGCAAGTACAGTTTGGCGTGTTCATGCAAAATCTGTCAGAGCAGGTTGCCCACCTGAAGTCGGTTTCTTAAATGTATGGCAACCACATTTCTGCTGTGATTTCTGTGATTCTGGAAACCCTGTTGCAGTTTAGAAAGGAAAGGTTGTATTGTCTCCAGCTCTTTCTTTCCCTTTAGACTGGTAACTGGACTGGTTTGTGAACATCATCCTCTATACCCTGACTCCATTCGTGAATGTATGGGGTGTACATTAGAATAACCTGGGGCTTCTGTGCTTTTACCACTGTCCTCAGAGGTGTTCTGGTCAAACCCTCCATCCCTGAGATCCCTGTGCAGGAGGAAAATTTATATTGTGAGCAGCTACAGCATGGAGTGTTAGTTGAAGGCCTTCCTATGGAAAGCAAGGCTGAACTCTGGTTTCTAGGCAGTGCTGACTGGGGAGCTGTGATGTGTAGCTGGGCTTCTAGCAGAATAATACAGTGTTAAGGTCTCATTTTTACTGTCCAAAGGAGTGTAGAAAATACTATCATGCAAATCATGAATATTTGTATTTCCTTCACACTTGCTTTATTGGGATTGTTTTGCTTTGCCAAATTCTAGCTTGTGTTGGAACCATGCTGCAGAAAGGCAAATTATGTTGTGTTTGCTTTAGCCCAAAAGAGTACACAAAGCACTGGAGCTTTCCAAACCCACATCAAAGGTGCGTGTACCCTTTGCTGCACCAGGCACATCTGTCCAAAAAAGGGAAGCATTTCCTGCTGCTACGTTAACGTGCCTGCTAACGTAGCAAGTTACTTATGACCCTCCTGGCTTGGAAAAGACACTTGAAAATTAAGCCTGTGTAGTCCGGACAAAATGCAGAACAAACTCAGGTGGCAAACCATTCCACAGAGCGTATCAGAGCAAAAGGATGTAAGAGAGACAAGAAATGTTCTGAAGTGATTTATTTGGTGGCAGTGTCTTCAGATCTGCAATAAAAGGAGACCTCCTCAACAGAGAACTTGCTCTGCTGCTGCTTACTGTACCTGGGTAGGAACAAACTGTGGAGGCCTTCCAAGTACTGCACAAAGTAGGAACTTGTGCCTACAGTCTGTCCCACTCAATTACTGTCAGACTGAGAACTGGACTTACTCAGTTTGTACAGCTAGCCTCAGGGTCCTGTAAATTCATTTGATCTACATGGATCCCTGAGGAACTCTTAACTTGTGAGTTGGGCTTTGCAGCCTGTTCCACAAAATGAGAAATTGTGTCTTACTGACAGGGGTCCTGCTGCAAAGTTACGTTCCCTCCACCCCTTTTGATAGCAGCAGCCTGTTTCACACTCATCATCATAGGACCTGGAGCTTCTCTGAAAAGTGGCTTTCCAACAGGGTAACTACAATTAACGATGCACTGTAAATGCCATAGATGAAACCACATCATCTATTTGAATTAAAAATTGATATTATTATGTTGTAAGTATCTCTGTTCTTTCTAAAATCATCACCCCAGTTGAGGGCTATGGTATTTCCTGCAAATGATGACCAGCTGGGATTAATAGCCACTCATTGTACCAGAGGTTATCATCTCTCAGCAGGGCTTTAATTCTTTTTCCCTAGGAAATTTCCTGTCCTTAGGTCTGTATTGCTTAAATGATACTACTGCCTTAAATGTCAGCTGGCATGCAGCAATGCTCTTCTGGCTTACTCAGTTTTGTCTGTGAGCAGGGTGGGAAATTATCAGTTTTGTTTCTCATGGAAAATACACTTTTCACAACATAGATTTGCTTCTGTTTGGGAATTTTTGCTTTAAAGGTTGGGTTGGGTTTGGTGTTTGGGTTTTTTTTGGTTTTTTTTTTTTTTTTTTTGTTAGTTTAAAGCTTAGAGCCGAAAGATCACATTTTTCTTTTATTTCTTTGTGGGAAATACCAGTTATTTTGATGGTTCCCCACCTCTCAGTTTTGCAACAGGAAAATATTATGTTGTAAAAATGGGTGGAGAAAGGGGAGATTAGCAAAACCCAATGTTTTCTACAGAGTAATAGTAATTTTCTTCTGCAGCTAAAACATGTATTTTCTTTTTTTGTTTGGTTGGACCATTTTTCCTAGTGGAACTGAATTGTTTTCCTTTGGGAAAGTGTGAGTGTCCCTTGGTCCTGAGGGAGCTCTTGTTACCTCCTGGGACTTTGGGTTTGCAGCCTGCATGTCCAGTGCTGGCACTCACGCTGGGGTCTCCCTACCCACACAGACAGCTTCCACTCCCAGCAGCCTTCTTCCCTGGTGATGTGTTAAAGGGTCTTGTGGGAAACCCAGGTGAGCCAAGAAGGCACATGAGGTTCTTTGGACCCTGGAGCAGCCCCGGGGTTGAACTGTTTTTAATGACACATTTTGTTTTTCTTAACAGAGTCATTTTGATGCCATTTTCTCTACAGGTGTTTTATGTAGGCTAACTTGCAAAATATGTGATTTCTATATCCCAGCGTAGCAAAATATGTGTTGAATAATGGCACTTTGCTCAGGATCAAAACTGTGCTTTTCAGCTAAGAGAAGAGACCAGGTTTAGATGATGTAGTATTTGGGTTTAGCTTCCTAGTTCCACTGTTGAGGATTTACAGTACTGTAAATCTAGACTAACATCATGTAAATCCATAGTAATGTAACTATGTTTATTTCCCTCCATGGAGCTGTCTAGGTTTACCCCGGTGAGAATAAGAACAGTATTTGGCCCTTTAATATCTATCTCCAGATAATAAAAGTCATATGAGGGTTTCACTAAATATTTGTCAAACCTACTAAAACAAGCCCAACAAACTATGCAGGACGTAGATTAATTTCCTCTACCAGCATCTGGGTTCAGCATTATAATTAGCAGCAGATCTTCTAGTGATATGCCAAACAAAGATGTTTATGTCAAATAGCTATTTCTTAAAAGAAAAAAAAAAACTACCACCAAACACCACCAAAAACCAAACCACCAGAGAAAGAGAGGGGGGCTTAAATTAGTAAAATACCATGAAATCAGTCCACATTGCTAGCCTGGGTGATAAGCACTTACTGCCAGAGGTGTTTAGAGATTGCAGTTAGCAACATATTCAGTTACATTACACAGTTCAGTTCATGAATGCATAGGCATCGCAGGGGTGTGGGGAACTTCAATCTGTCTTTACTTTCTTACCTCTCCTAATGACTGCTCTTCCCACTTGAAACTTCTTTTGATCTCTTGACATGTGAATCACACTTGTTACTTGGACTGCCTTACGTTTTGGCTTTAAATCAACTCTGCATGTTGAGTGCACCTCATACGAGTGGCAGGCAATGCTTTGAAAAGTTGGCATGGGAGCTTCCTCAAGCAACAGCCAAAGCAGGCATATCCACAGCTCAGTGAAGTCTCTGCACCTCCTGAACTGCCACAGTGGGGCTGTCTGTATGATAAGGACAAAGTTACTGTTTGTATTTTGGAATGTGGATATCCCAGTCACTGCCAGGAACTGGGGGAGGGGTAAAAGAATTAATCGTTCAGGCCTCTGAAGAAGTTTGAATTGAGCTCTGCTGCTAGAAACAGATACAGATCAATGTGTGGGCTTGGTAAAGGACAACCTGATCTTCCTGAGATTAGGCGGTCACTCTATAACACAAACAGAACTGTAAAGGGTTAATTAAATGTGGAAGGATTTCTGGAAAGACCAAATGAAATCATCATCCAAAGTGATCAACAGTAGTCCGAGGACAGATTTGCCATCTCTTCTAGGCTGTTTTACCACAAAATTACCTTGGACTTACAGCAGCGTCACACTAATGTTTGAACCTTCAGTTTATGTGCTAGAGGGCTGTACTCTGCCAGTGGCAAAGGATGCTTTCACTCATTTATAACTTAGAGATATTAGACATCATAAAAAGTTCAATATACCAGTGTGATGATAATATATCTGTTGTCTGCACTGCAAACTTCCTAGGTAGCATTCCAGGATTATTTCTCAGGCAGTAATTAGAATGATGCGTTTTAATCTTCTGAAATGGTGCCAGGAAGAGAATTGCTTTCCATTTTGAACAGTGTTAGTGGAACAGCTGGAAATGCAGCCTAATGAAAATACTTTTAAACATGTCGTAGGCTGCATTTGGTCCCAACCTGCCCAAGGAACACACGCAAACTTATGTTCACCTTTCTGAGTTGCAGAAGAATTACTTAACAGGCTGTCAATGCTGATTACACATATGGAAGAGTCCAGGTTTTAATGTCACTGAACCCTACTGCAAAGAACTCAACAGGGTACCAAACACACAAAATGTTCAGGGGCGTTCGTAATTTTGCCTGAATGTCAGGGTAACACACCTTCCCCTGCAGGTTCTGGATCCTAATTTGGAGAAAAGCCTTAATAATCAGGATGTTTGACCTGTGGAGAAGTGTAATTTTAGATCTATAATTTTTAAGTATTAATGCAGAGATAGGTCCAGAAGATTGGTAGACTTGTCTGGATTCAAACTCTGGCAGAATAGGGATGCATTTCTACAAGTATTGAAGCTTGAAATAAAGCTTAAAAATGTAGATTTCAAAACATTGTTTACTAGACTTTACATAAGGAACTTCAGTTATTTGTGACCAAAACTGACATGTCTACAATGAAAGAAAACTTTATTTAATTTGTTTATAACCTACACCCAGGAATAAAGACTCTGAGTCACACCATGTTACTGTGATTGGAGCTTTAAGTTACAGTGAGGTCTGACTTTGTGTCAGATGCCTACATGGCCTCTTTCCTGCCCAAATCTTGAGAAGCTCTTGGTAAAGTTGAATAGAAATAATTTGACCATTTAAAATATTCAGATGTTATCTTTTGGTCACACTAGCTTTTCTCACAGTGCAAGTCAAATAAGCATGCAGGAAAAAATGTGTGTGCCTGTGTTTTCCACTAGACTAATCTTGAGATTCCTGCCTTTCCAATGTCAAGTCTTTGGGAACATCATAATGGTTTATCACATGTTCTTTATACTGGACACCATGTCCTCAGTTGATATAAACTACCAAAGCAAGGCTAAGCTATGCTGATTTACTGCAACCCAGGGTGAGACTGAAGGAGATGAGAAGGGAGTCATCATCCCATAGAATGGAACCAAGCATATGCATGTTGGAAATGGTTTCAAGTCTTAGCCCACTTTTGATGTTCTCCTCAGGAGTACTTGTCCATGGCTGTCTCCAAAGGTGAGGATTTGTGTGCTGCACTGTGATACCTGGTGTCACTTGGAAGTATTCTCAGGATAAACCCATCTGCAGGCACCCTTTGGCTCTTGATCAGGAGCTGGCATGCTGTATGGGTTCTCATACAGAGAACCCTTCCCATAGCCCTTCCCACTTTTACTTTGGGTTACACAATCTCTACAACACCTACAATTGTTTCCATGCTTCTTTTCACTTCTTCTCCACTTCTTTCCAACCACTTCTACAGGGATCCTCGTGGAATCACAGTGAGGATACCCACATGTGTTTTGTCTTCAGACTATGAGAAAGGAACAGGAGACACTGCTAGTGTGAAGGCTGTTTGACGAATGAAGGTCCACTCAGTGCTGCTGCATATCCTGCACTGATTTTCATACTCCCATCTTGGCAGTGCCCTCAGCCTGGCAGGGCACCTCTCCCTGGGCTGGTCAAGCTCCACATCAAAGCCTCCTCTTGCAGGGCTCTTGGCCTGAGGAACTGGAGGCCATCTGAGGGGCGGCTGTGTTTGACAGCTCTCATCAGTGGTTGGGTAGAAACCCACATAATTTCTCCCAAGGAAATGGACGAAATGCAGTCTGTCTGTCTGTCGTCTATCTATTTCTCATGGCAGAGCACAGGGGGACCATAGCAGCATAAGCAGTAAAGAGGCTGAATGTGACTAGTTCTTTGATGGCAAGGTGTCCTGGCCCTGGTTTCTCCTGCCCCACTTTGAGATCTGCCACATTCCTAACGCAGCCTGAGTGTCACTATACTTTAGCTGCTAAGCCTCAGAGGCCAGTGGTATCTGCTGGGGGGAAAAAAAATCAGGAGCATGACCAGCAACAGCATTGCTGGCAGCTTGGGATGGTGTTCATCCCTGTGCTCAGAGAGAGAGCCCCTGTCTCTGCATTTGCAAGGTAAAGGGGAAAGGTAGCTCTTCAGTGTTTTCTTTTCTACAGCTCAAGGTGCACCCCAGTTTGGCAGCTGGCATACAACTTCATTCCTTCTGCTTTCTTTTCCTCTCATTTTCTCTCCCTAGTGCAAAAATAGTATCAGCAACACATTTATATCCTGCAGGAAAGGTAACATGTGGACAATGTTGCAAAACTCCAGGTGGGAGCTGTGGCTGTTGTACAAAAATGACATATGTAAAAGTTACCAAATATACGCAGAAGCTTTGAAGGAGAAAGGTGTGATTTCAGAGAAAATTATCTCGTGCTTCCTGAGACAAATGGGAAACCAGGTTGCTTGCCCCTCATGGGAGCTTTCATGGCACTGGATTCCTTACAGTTAGCCCTGAAAGTCCTTACGTGAAGTGAAGGCACCTTGCCTATGCCTGGCAGTAGGTGTGGATGTTGCTCCGTATCTAGGTGCAAGTGAAGGTTAAGATTAGGTCTAGTGGTGGCACAGGACAAAGGAGAGACTGTGGGAGGATAGACCTCTCTGGAGGCTTTCCATGCTCCCAGTCCATGGGATGGCTCTGAGCTGTCTCCTGTCCCACAGGACTGATCCTTCTGACCTGAGAGCCATTGTTTTCAACCTGTGTGGCTCAGCCCTGTTCACTACTGAGCCTGCTAGTCCCTGTCAACTCTTTCCTTCAATATCTGATATACAAGGGGCAGGGAGTGTCCAAGGCTGAAGTGTTGTGATACATCACTCTAGTACACTAGGACCCTTACTAGCTGTATGCACTGTCTTTGCTTCCTTGCAGGCAGGGGCAGCGGCATGACACAGCAAGGAGCTTGGCTTCCCAATGCCACCTTCCTGCAGAGTTCATGTGGTAGCCAAAAGCCTTCAAATCCTACCCACAATGAGCCTCGTCTCTGTCTATAGCTCTGAGCACATCCATTAGTAGTGCCTTGGTTTGGAGACATGAATTCAGGGGTGTGTTTGAGTCAGGACAGGGCAGCTTACACTTCAGCTCATGTAAGTTATCTGTATGCGGAATTACATATGGGAGAGTCAGTTGCTCTGCAGATTATTGTGAATTGCTCCATCGCTTCTGAGACACTCGACAGGCTTGCACTAAGGCTCTTAAGAAAAGTCATCTCCTTTCCTGCTTTCTGAAAAGCCATTACTATGGGGGCCAGACAGACTTGCCTATGTCAGGTGCTGCTATCGACAGTAGCAGCGTTTTGGAGCTGGCCTGATGAGAAAATGCACATGCTTTTGTGAAAAGCATTTTTTTTTGTGGAAAGCTGAGTTTTTAATGAAAGTGATTTACATAGACAGAAAATTCTAATTATTTTAAAAAACTCACAAATAAAACTTTTAATCCTAAAATAAAAAATAGTCCCATTGAAGACAGTGTCCTATCTACTTCATGGGAACCATAGCTATGTTTCCATTCTCTCCTGTGAGCAGGACTTGGTAGTTGGTCTACATCTTCCCCAATGTACCACAGCCAGGGCACTCTAGCAGTGATGAGCTCCTGTTTTTCACAGACAGGGATGTATGATGAAGCATGACACCTGAGCAGCTAACCCATGGAAGAGGGTGGTATATCCAAACCCAGTGACTATGTGGCTTTGCTGCTCCGGTATGAATGAAAAAAATCCCCTCTTTTTATTTTTTCCTCCCTGCTTCCCTCATTCTGGAAAAAATCCATTTCAATAAAAATAAAATTTTTCTCCAGAAGAGAATGCTTGATAAGGGGAAAACATAGTAATTTTACAGAGCCAGTTATACAGATTGTCTGTCTGTTGGCTCTTGTTCTGTCAGTGGCTCCCTGGTAGTGTCCATCACTTGTCCGTCATTCAGCAGAGAAAACCCCACTTTCACAAACCATGGCAGTGAATTTCAGGCTCACAGCAGGAACCTGTGAATCTTCGCTTCAGCCAAAAAAGGCCCAGCCCTGAACTCATCCCACTCAGCCAGATACTCTCCAAAAGTTGTGATCTTTTCAGCACAGATTTTGTCTTCTTTCAGCTCATTCTGCATATAGACATTGGAGCATAAGCTAGCTCCTTAAATAAAAATCAAAGCAAAGCACTTGACTTCAGAAGAATAGGAGACCCAAAAGGAAAGAAAGAGAAAAAAAAAAAAAAGGCTGCTTAGGTAGAGGGTTGAACAGATGCCGTGGGTTGTTATAGCAACTTGAATTCTAAAACCAGGAGAGAATACCCACATGCTGCCACATCTACTGAAGAACCCACACTCCAGATTTCGCATTTCAGGCGCTGAGGAAACACCTATTTCCTATTATTAAAAAAAAAAAACCAAAACAAAACCAAACAAAAAAACCCCCAAAATCCCAAACCACCAAAAACAGTGCTTAAGGCATCTTCAGAAAATTCCATATACATTATCCTATGAAAGAAGAGATCTCTTTAAGATGCTTTCAAAAGTCTTGTGGTATCGTTTGTTTATGATATTTAAAGCAGCATGTGTGCATGCCTGTATGCCTGTGTATGATGTGGATTTCAACTCGCAAAGAGAACTTGAAAGGCTTCCAGCAAAAACGTAAGTGCTCTGACAAAGAGTTTGTGGAGTGAATAACTGGTAGCAGCAGATACCAAGGTGACAGTGAGCTGTTGTAACATCAAACCTGAAACACTTACCAGTTTTATGTACTTGTATGAGAAATAATGACTCCTCAGACACTGACTGTCTCTGTCAGTGCAGGGAAAAAGCACTGATTAGTAGTAAATCTAGGAGATAAAGCTTCAGGCAGGTATAATAGAAGGTTTACATAGCAAAATGTGTTATATGTGAAAACGTGTAAATGAGACTCTGTGTTTTGGCAAAAGCATGCTTACAGTGGCCTGGGGAAGTGAATAGGTGTCTTTCTCTTAACTCAGCTGAGCACTGGATCAGACCTCATACTTGCACATGAAATATTGCTTGGTTTTGGATCTTTATCTGTTCCTATTTTATCTGAGTAACTAGTGTGGGAGTGTAACAGCCGGAGATACTCCCCTGGAAAAGGCAGGGGACTTTAAATGCCACGTTTGGTTATTATTCCATAATTTTATTTTGTGGATTTTTTTGTGTCAGACTATTTGTGCTGAAAGTCATCTGTGAATTCATGCCTTGGGTAACTCATCCTCCAGCTGGCTTCACATAGCAAAAGTGGAGCAGCTCGCAGCACCACAGTGAGACCAAAGTCAGGGTTAAATAAAGACCGGCTGCTGTGAAAGGGGCAAAGTGAGCACAGGACTGCCCTTGGCACTCAGAGAGGTACATCTGGACAGGCAGGAATTTTTGCAACAGAAATACAATAGAAAGATCGGACACAACTATCCCTCTCCACCCCATGGAGGCAGTAGCCCCATTCCATGCTGGGCCAGCCAGCTGGTTACCCGAGGGTGGCAGCCTTGGGGCACTTGCGTGGGTTCCCTTGCTCCCCCAGCTGGCATGGGGAAGAGCCTAGCAGGCCTGAGGAGCAAGCCTCAAGACATGCCCCAACACCTTCTTCTCTAGCAGGTATGAGACCACACAGGCAAGTATTCATACGATCATAGAATCGCAGAATGGTTTGAATTGGAAGGGAC
>NW_010235214.1:0-11140 GCF_000690775.1 Eurypyga helias
GCCAGTTCCCAACCCACCTCACTGCACAATGGTTGTTCCATGCTCGCTTTTTAGGAGCATCACTGAACAGATGAAGAAAAGATTCTATGTTATGAACACAGGACCCATGTTAAAGTCTTGCGTATTTTTCTTTAAATAATTGTAGGTACAGATGCATATAAGCACAATAATCACTGGCATGGGACCACAGCAGTGACAGAGATTGGTCTAAATTGACAGGATTTTCACCAAATTATTATAGCACTCTTGACTCTTATCCTCCTGGCCTTTGCCATTTTCCTGCAGATTCAACAAGTTATTGAGCATCTTCATCTCTAAATTGCTTGTGGTTGCTGTGACCATTGTGAGAACCTGGGTGTCCTGGCCGTGCAGTGCCTCACTGACTGCGGGTGGAGACAGTTATAAATCCTTTCTTGTATCCTAAACCCATAGCTTACTTCAGACCACACCTGTACACATAAATTTCTCCTGAAAAAAAAAAAATTAACTGTTCCAGGGTGCCTCACACTGCGGGAATGCAAGGGTGTGGATCTGAGAAAAAGCCAGGACAGTCCACACGTTTACCAGTTGACCAGCTACCCCCACCCAAGGAAGGGCAAAGAGAACCCCAGTTGCCTTAGGACATAAGGGGGACCTGCAGAGTCTCCCCTGTGTCAACTAAATCTTCATAAGTGTCCAGCAGATGGGAACAAGCTGTGGCCTGCCACCACCCAGTCTAAGGGTCTGCTTGCTTTATTCTTCCAAGGACAATTGATACAGGTTTGAATAGCAGTCTTAGTACCGGTAAATGGACCATGATAGGTAGTTTTCTAACTCCCAGTTCTAATTTAAGAGCCCCCCACTAAAGGGCTACTCCAAAAATATTTTTTTATAATAATTTTAAACTTCACTGCAGGTGGGATTGTATCTACAGAGCTGACTAATTGCAGAATCTGGTCTATAGACATTACTAAGGAAAAGATGAGCTAAATACATGTAGTGAGTACTACATACACACAAATGATTGAAACAGAGTAGGTTGCAAACTACTGAAGGCTGATTTAAGGCATTTTGCCTAAATTTACTTCAGCTGTCTTGAAAAGAGATTTTAATTCCATAATCTCATATACTTTATCCAGTGTACTTGGGTTTTTTTCAATGACATTGGATGAACACACAAAGGAACGGAATTGAAGTTTGGAAACATTTAAATCTAGCATGTCTTACGTTTCCAGTGCTTCTCTTGGCAACCTAAATATTATTTTAACTTGTGGTGTGATTATATATTGGCTCACATAGGGGAACTGCAGAACTCTGCCTGCTGAGCATCATTAAGCACTTTGGTGCTCGGTGGGAGTTTGTTCATTAGGAGGAGTGTGTTATGAATTTTACTCTGTGTGCATCTTTGTGAGAGAGAGGGAGGGAGAGCAAGGCAATGAGAAGGAAATAAGATAGATCATTTACACATACAAAATAACTAAATATCAATACTACTTAAAAGAAGCAGAAAAGTATTGTGCAGAAGAAAATAAGCATCAAAATGAGGGCTATGAAAGAAGTCTCCTGAAACCTGTTGCTAACTGCTGTTTGGAAATTTGCATTATTTCCTCAGATATATTCTGGTTGGCAAAGATCCACCAGTCTGCCATAATTTGCCTTTTGTTTTATCATTTCATTTTAGGTATTTGCCTCTCTATTTTTAATCTTGAAACATGTAAAGGTAAAATTCTATAATATAATTTATATTAATAAATTACCAATACTTATAAATCAATTCTACTAGAAAAAAAAAAGATGACAACTTAAACTGTAAAGACTTAAAATAACATGATTTTTTTCAGATTTTATCATCTTAAATAAAAATTTTTCACAACTGGGAGTAACCTATAGAAGATTATTCCTTTATTTCATTTTATATGTGAGTTACTAGGTATCAAAGACAAGGGGGTCAGGGGGAGGATGCTGAAGTTCCTTCCTCAAAAAGGGTATTTTGTAAGATATGCAAAATGTATTTAATTTTTCATTGGAGTACTAAGAAAAAAGAATCACTGGCTTAATTTTATATTGCATTGGCTTTATTCTAATGTTTTGTAATTCTGTTGGCTTCTCCAATATATCTGTTTATTTATATCCATATGGATGTGGAGAAAAATGAGCCTATGTTTTTCAAATGGTTTTTCAATACAGTATACCCCCTTGGCATAAGTGACATCCACAGGATTTTCAAACACAATTATTTTAAATTATTATGGTACTTATACATAAGCAAGCATTTTTGCCTTTCTGTGTACATTAAAACCAAAGAAACAATCATTGAAGGAGGAGAGAAATATGAAAAATTGATATTATCTGTTCCTTTAAATTATGTCTCTAAATATTTTTTCTCTATGAAAGTAGCAAGAGCTTAAGCAACTCCTGCTGTCTTGTTGTTCGACATCCACTACTGCCCATCTGCCTATTGATTGGTAGGAAACTCCAAATGGGAATTTCATCTCATTAATCATGTCACATCACAGGGATTAGGACAAAAAAAATCCTTTATGCTTCACAGCAGCCATCTAATGCCCAGTAAGACAAGTGAACGAATATGATATGGATAGAATATCTTCCCACTAATTAAAGGTCATCTGCTAAAAACCGTGAGTCAGACTTGCTCAGAAATGCTAGAATCTAAGACTGCACATACTTAAGCTTGGCAACATGAAAGAAACAGTAAATATGTATTTATAATTCAAATGTTAGTGTAGCTCAAGAACAAAACCCATCCATTACGGAACACCTTAGTGACAATACTTGGAGTAGTGGCTCTCCCTGAATAGTTACTTGCAAAGCCCAGTTCCATTGATTGTCTCTTATTCCCCGTCACATCATCATTAATATCTATCCACATGGCATTTCCACACCAATATGCTCTATAATCCTCTTACACCACCACCAAAATTGTTACTGTTTTACTCGTAACCCATATAATCTGCATTATAAGATACTAGGATTTTTCTAAGCCTGTTTGGTACTGTAATGAGCAGGAAAAAGCAATTAAAATTACTAAGATGTGAGTGAGCAGGTGAGGTGAGGTTTCCTTACAGTTAGGGCACTATGGCAGATGAGAGGGACACACGCAGCTTTGGAAGAAAGCCAACTTATTAATGGAATTTGACCATGCAAAACTTGTTGAAATCCCTCTAGAACATCAAATGCCACATTATAATATCTTTACTGAGCTCCCTGCCATTCCCAGGAAATCTTTAATTCCCTTTTCAGCGTATGATTTTTTCAGTAATGCGTCCAAAACAAGATTTGTGGGATGTATTTTGTTTGAATTTATATGTTGCTTTGTCTCTGTAATGAAAGCTCTCATCAATTAAAAGCAGGTAGGTGGGTTCTGCTTTTTTTTTTGTTGGAAAGACAACTTCAGGGAATTAAGGTTTGTTTTGACAGAATTAAATAAATAAATATTTTTGCTTTTAGAATTGTTTTTTAAGATATTGATAGATATTTTGTCCTGAAATCACTGCTTATGACATTGGAATGACTAAAATGACCTATAAGCTTTTAAATACAATGACTTGAAATGAAGGTTAGATGATAACACAGATATAGTTTTAATTAAGAGACTTGCTAATGTGATAAGGCAAGATACGTAGTCTTTCTAAAACAAGCAGAACAATTCTGCACACTGCTAGTATGAGGACTGACAAGATATGGATATTCTTGTGATTTAATATTTGTGCTTTAAAAGCTTATGATACTGCAATTATTTTGCACCATTTTCTAGGATTCTTGTAAATGATCCTGCCTCTGAGCATGTTATCCTGAAGAGAGAAATTGCTCACCAATGTTTACAATCATGAGTTTTACAACTATCATGACATTAGCAGAAAGAATTTTTCTATTGACCTCTGAGTTTAAAGGAAGTTCATGCTGAAGCCTAGATTACATGAGAAATAAAAGCTTCCATATTTTTAAAACTCCTAAATCAATAAAAAGCAGGGCATGAAGACAAACATTTGACTATTAGCTGCATTCTTCTGCTGAGTAGATTAAATACGCTTCACTTTTTTTTTTCCCCCCAGACTTGCATGATTTAATAATGAAAAGTTGATGATTAAGTTACCTATTTCTTGGCTACAGTTGAGTTGGCAGGACATTTCTTCACTGCCAGT
The DNA here is from genome assembly GCF_000690775.1 of Eurypyga helias. Lineage (NCBI taxonomy): Eukaryota > Metazoa > Chordata > Aves > Eurypygiformes > Eurypygidae > Eurypyga > Eurypyga helias. The sequence goes on from NW_010235214.1 coordinate 4,143, forward strand.
ATTTTTCAACATATTGTTGATTTAATAGACTGTACACATTTGTAGTAGATGATGGTGTATTACTAGTCTACTGTGTATGTGCATAGCTGTAGTTTTAAAAGACAAACAAACAAAAAACACCACAAAGAAGAAACACCCCTCTCAATGATCTCAGTAGTTCTCATAACTGATACTATTACTGCAAGAAAATACCAACACATATACTATAAATGTCAGTTGTTGGAAGTGCTTGAGTAGCCGCATACGCTACTGTAAAGCACAGTTATCAAATGCATACTTACTTAAATGAAAACAGAACTGCTTACACTGAATCCAGCTCAGACAATAACACATTGGTGAATAGTTTTCCTGCTGCAGTGTTTGGCATGCTAATTTTCTAAATAAACTTATTTCAGTATAGAAGTCATCTACAGTGACATCTTCAGGTTGTAAAACTTCCTCCATAGACCTATATATGTACATACTCCTCCTCTTTGATTCTAGAATATATTATATTATATACACTCACCATACGCTTCTCCTACGTGACTGGATGTTTAACTCTGCTAGAGACCTTTTCTGAAGAGCTATTGGAGTAACCAGCAATAAAAGTGTGTTTTCCCATTCTAGAGGGAAACGAAACCAGCCTAGCTGGTATTGCACGTTCCACTGGTTTGGGAAAGTCCTGGTTTCCTCCCTGCTCTCTGCCATCTCTTTTTATCACTTCTTTCATCAGTGTGATTTACCTCACCTACAGCACACTTCAATCCCAGCTCTACTTACAAGCCATCCTGTGCCAGTCTTTAACCAGTCCACTCATCGGACCTGGTTTCCTTTCAGCTGAGTAGCTCCAAGCCCTCACCTGGTACCAGTCATCTTTTGATCAAAAAAAACACTACTCCCTCCTCTCTTTAATTGGAGCCCAATTTACCCCTTCAATTTCTGCTTTGCCTTTCCAATCCCATGCTGATTTTCTTTGTTTTTATCCCTGCTTCTCTTCACATTCAGCCCCAGATTTACCAGATTACTTAATCAAGTGTTTTCTGACCCTTCCTATTATCAGTTTTTCACCCCCCTGCATCTGTAGCAGATCAGATGCCCTCTCCATTCAGAAACCATGGTTATTAGTAATAGGGTCACTGATTCCAAAGGAGATCCAGGCTCCCTGTGTTTTTCTCCTACAGCTGCTTCCACCCTGGTCTAGAGAATACTAAGAACAGTATTACAATTACGGATTATTCATGTCAGCTTCTCAAAGATTTTCTGAGGATTAATAAGGATGGGCATGAAAAATTTTTAAAAAATCATACGATTTATGTTTTTTAACTAGGTCACATCTATATCCAGGTATACAGATTCCTGCTAAATGTCCAAACTGGCTCAGAATGAGCTGACATGTCAACACAGAATTACTTAGGATATTGCCAGTAGCGGTTGGGCGCATCATTAAGGTGTTCTGGCAGTATTAGGTAGTGTGGTTGGAGAACAGAGGCATAACCACACAGCAGGGATCATCCTCTGGTGCTCATGTGCCATTGTCTGCACTCTTTCTACTCCTCACAACGGAGCCCAGCAGGTTCCTAAAACAGAAGGTCTTTGCAATGTACTGTGATGCAGATACATATCCTTGCACGCTTTGAATTTTGATCTTATAAAGCTGTCAATGCTATTTACTTCCTAGTGTAGTGACAGGCAATCACCCCAAGTCTGACAAATACTGAGTGATCTACTCAACCTTTTGCCATTCAGAGAGAAGCTGACAAATCTTTCTTCTTGGCTCTCTTGTTTCTAACAACTTTTGTGACCAAAGAACAGCCCTTTTTCTTCAGACAGCAGAAATCTTCACCCCAAGCTTCCTGTGACATTCAGCAAGGAAGCCAACCCATGTGCAGGAGCCCTCACGCTTAGTTGCAAGTGGCGTAATACCCATTTTTCTTTTCCAGCAATTATTTTACACTCACCTTAGAGAACAGCCATAAAATGGATTTGGTACTTGAACATAATAATTTAGTATAGCGTTCAGCAAACCAGATTTGAATGAAAGGTGAGGCATTTCTGTTACCTTTGTTACATATCAATGCGGTTAAAAAGTAGGTGAAGTGCCAAAACCAGCTGCTTTAATGTTAAGATAAAAACCTCCTGAATCTGCCCGGCAGGATAAGGAAAACACATTTTATGCATTGCTTACACTCTTACTTGCTCCTTGCCAAAAGGACAGTATGTTGCATGTTATTAATATTTACCTTTTTAACTTACAGATTGCATTTGGTGTTTATAACCCTTATAGGCTGTTTTGATGTCATGATGGTACCTGGCACCGTGTCTAGTGCACAGTGCCAGACCCAGAGAGCGTGTGGGCGAGGGCGGGGAAGTCCTCCGCGTTGTCCCATGAGCGGTGAGTTGGGGGGGGACGGCGGTACCTGCTGAGAGCTGTGGAGGAGCATGGCGTGGAGCAGGTGTGTTGCTGTGCACGAGCCTCGTGGGCCAGGCAGCCACTGGCTCCTATATCTGTGTATATGGGAAGCAGGGAAAGGGATGCTCATCCAGCACGTGGGAATGGCCCAGGCCTGCTGCCAGGAGCTGGCTCGTCCCCTTGGCTCTCGTGCTGACGGCTGCAATATGCTGACCCCGTTCACTGGCTCCTGCACCACGCACGGGTGGGAGTAGCTGCTCAAGAACAGCTTCCCAGGGAGCACGAATGGCCTGTAGAAATAAAGAAGGGTAATGAAAGCTTCTAGTGCCTGAAATGTGGGTTGTCAAACGAGTGGAATGCGGGTAGTTGAGCCATTTTTCTTTTTCGTATCTGCATTTTTCCAAGTTCACTCTGTTTTGGAAAAGGAAGAAAATAACTTGTGGATTCAATATTCTTTCTCTTGGTGCCCCTGAATGTGTTCATGCGTTCGTGTTCAGACTTCTACTACCTAGTGTGAATGAGTTTTCTTTGCATTAATAAGCAGTTTTGGTACTATTTTAAATAAGAACAGTCCTCTTTAATTTGAATTATGGGATAACCCAAAGAAAAGAGGATGCTAGTGCATTGGGAACAATCCCTCCAGGTACGTGGTTCATAGCGTATATTGATTTCTAGTGGTTTATGGTAAGCAAAAGTTTAACAACCATAATTTTATGAAAATGACAATTGAAGAGGACATCTGCTGAGAAATCATTTATGCCTTTTTACATTTTTAACAACCTGGCTATTTTTACTCTTCTCATCCTCTCAAAGGGAGTACAATGTAATGAAGCATGGAGCTGGAACTAGGCCACACCTCAGCTGGAAAATGTCAAATTCTATTATGCCATCCTCAAAAGCATAAATCATAGCTGCACATTTTTAAAGGTATAAATGAGGGAGGAAACAATATAAAACATTTATCTGAACTCTTGCAATGTATTTATAGTACAGAATAGTGGAGTGTGCGTTATTATTTATGTAATATAGAAATATACCAAAATATTTAAAGGTTGAAATCTGTAATGCATAGTGTTGTATCTTTGCTGAGGAATCCCTTTGAACATAGATCACCTTGTTCGCATTTAGTTTTTCCTGCTGTCATCCAGCAAACTAACCTCCTTAATGTCAGGAACTACTAGTTACTTTGTCACTTTAAAATGTTACTTTATATATGGAATATTTTTAATGGTCTTCAAGTTTAAAAAACATATTTGACTAGTATATTATCCAGGATTCCACATTTCAGGTTTTTTTCATATTATATTTTAGCTTTGACACATTCTTTCCCATGTTTCATTGGTTAAATTATGTATGGGGAGGAAGTGTCTCTCTCTTTGGCAGCGTCGATACCATAGTTCATAGCTGTTCAAATAAATAAAAAGCATTTACTAAGCACTTAGGAGGAGGATGGAAGATTGTTAAACTCACTTGCTCACTCCCACTCTTCCTGTTGTCTTCAATATTCCTTCTATTCCGAGAGGATTAGGTTATCTAAGTCTGACTACTCACAATAAGTTTGTTTTTCTGGATATGTTCTGTACCTCTCAATTCTGTAACACATTTATAAAAAATTTTTTAGTATATTATGACACTCACACATGTGACTATATGACATTTATGGGAACTGCTGATAAGTTACAAGAGGATGTGAATATATATCTGTGTGAGATTTTTTTTTTGCTTGCCATTCATTCTGTAATAGATTAGGGACTTGAGCTGAATATTAAAAATACAGGCTTATACAATATAAGGCTACTAGCCTCTGAGAAGTCCTTTGTCTAGCTGTGCTCCAAAATATATGTTAGGTGGATTACAGTGCTTATAGATTATGGTGTATTTACTGTATAACAAATAGGCTACATTCATCATTATGTAAGTGACTAAAAGGTGGCGTGGACCCAAACTCAATCTCACTGCTACCACCTGAAAGCTCCTATTGTACTAAAACACTTATTGTACAAATCGTGTTATTTATTGTCTAGTAATTATGTTCTTAATTTGAACTATAATTTCCATACTACAATTTCTGAGATCCTGGTTAAAGCTGTTCAGAGACAAATAAGACAGTTGAAAACCGTCTGTAAGAGCCATCAGCAGCACAGAGTTGCATGTACTTTGTCAGGCATATTTTGTTCTGTGCAGATTCTTCTATCTTACATGCAGTGGTCTTATCACAGCATCCTCAGGTGTATGAACATCATCTCTGGTTATTATTTCTTCATCTATCCTTTATCAGGAGAGATCCTGTTGCAGCTGAACTTTTGAGTTTCAAAAGAGGTTTTATTTCTGACTTAGACAGGGGGCGTGGGGTCAGGATATTGTCTATACTGTTATGCATACCTGTGATACATAAGGAATGTAAACCTGCAATAGTGTGGTGCAGTCTGTGGTGCTCTTCGGTTATGAAAGGCATTTCTTCCCTTGGACCTGGCTCAGTACAGCCAATTTTTAGTTGTTAGTAGAAGCTAAACTGCCACTGTTGGAGGAGCAGAGATGACAGACCTACTGCTCTGACCAACATTCCTATCATCATAGACCCTCACTGAGAAGTAGTCTGTAGATAAGGGACAAACCATTGAATCTGATATGGATCTTATTTAAACACAGAGTAGAAAGAGGAGGATGAGTTGGGTATACCACCAAGCCTATTTTACTGAGGACATGCATTACAGAATTCAGCATCTGCTGGTGTCCCCCAGCTGCTGAAACCCTAACCCTGTATCGCATTGCTGGAGGCCATCCAAGAAGTGACAGAGGTTTCTATTGTTACATCAATAGATTCATTTGACATTCTTAATCTTGTATTTGAAACTGAAAGCAGTGGGGCAAGAAGGCAGAGTGAATTTGCTCCACTCAATGATATACACACCAAATAATATATATATTAATTTTTCATTTTTTTCACTGAGAAGGCCATGTAGTCTTTTACTGCTTTTAGGGAAACAGCTTGATCTAAATAATGTTAATGGTATTTAACTTCATTGTGTATCATATGTTTCCAGCTTACATCTAAACAATGTTCCTGTGCAGTAGATGTGTGTTAGACATTTGAAATTTTATCTGCCATTCTGTTCTCTTACTGATTTAATCTTCTTGGCTTTAAATTGTCTGAAGTCACTGCGGAACAGATCAAATGAGGAGCACTCAGCTAAGTTGGGAGGATGTTAAGAAGCTATTTTTAAGAGTTTTTAAGAGTATTCTTATTTTTAGAAGTTCTTACGCTATTCTTAAAAAATTAAGAAGCTATTCTTGGGCTGAAGAGTGGCAGGGAGTAGCTGAAGATTTAAAGTTGAAGGCAAATAGTTTAAGAATATTACGGTTTGTCGTGCACAGTATCAGCAACAATTTCCTTTCCTTCCTGAGTGCTTTTTCATGCATACGGCACACATCCACTTTAGTCTGGGCAACACAGCTGTGTGTGACAGTCACTCTGTAAAAGAAATAAGGAATCAGCTTTAAACAAATGTGGAGGAATCTGGAGGAGGGGGTGTGGGGAAGAAGCCAGGGTAGATCCCTGAGGAAGCTGAGCCATCCCAGCTGTACCTCTGCGACAAAGGGACACAGCTCGGAACAGCACAAGGAGGCACTGTCAGCAGGCGCTTTGGAAGGTGGAAGCCTGAGCTTCCTTCATCCTCCACTCTGCCATGAAACCCAACCTGCCTGTGACAGGGGGCTCAGGCTGACCCAGGATGCCTTTCCTTTGCCTCCAGGTATGCTTTAAAGTGCTAGGACAGGAGCAGTGTTCCCTGTTGCCATGCATGCTCCTGGTGCCAGGACACCAGAGGAGAGCGAAGAGCACCGCTGCCGAAGGTAACCAGCACACCTCTCAGCCACACCTTGCAGTCACTAAAGCGTTAATGTTCAGTGTCTTTTGCTCAGCCCTAGATAGACATGCTACTGCTAATTTTCAGCTATCCTCTAACACTTTAGAACTCGGCAGAAGATGGGTTTTTCAGTGTTTGAGTAGACATTTGGCAGCTTGTGAAGTGTCAGATGAGTACTGGTGAATTTGAGAACTAGGGTGAACGTTCGTGTCAGGGAAGGAAAAAATCTTCACAGCAGAAAGCACTCTCTAACCTGAGACTGGAGGTACCTGAAATAAAGTAGCTTTAAACTAGTCTATTCCAATTATGTGAAAAGCCAAATCCCTGCACTGCTGACACCTTACAGACTTGAGCAGCAAGCACTGAAACCTACCTTCAAGGGACTGGCTGCACACGTGAGATTTAATCAATCGAAACTGAAGGTGGTAAAGGTTTAAACATAATATACCATGAGAGAATACGGCTGAAAAGCCCTGTCTGAAAGTGCCAGCAAGGCAGAGGGGCCAGTCCCTGGGTTTCAGCAGAGCAGACTTCCCTGCTGCTCTGCGAGTTTGTGCTCTGGAGAGGAGCCACATCCTCGTGTCCACCTGGGTCTACCAAGGCTTTGAAAGTAAAAGGTCAGTGAGGGTCCTCCTGCACTGTTCCCCGGGGCATGGTCTCCATGCAGAGCCCTGTGCAGATCACGGCACGGGTGCAAGTGTTCTGCTCCTTCTTAATGCGCTGGGACACAGTCATTTCCC
>NW_010235214.1:11160-54346 GCF_000690775.1 Eurypyga helias
GGAAAACCTAAAAAGTTATGCTTTTTAGATTGAGATAATTGTTATGGAATTTCCCTATTAGATTTATCACTGCTTCTATTAATTCAATTTAGTCTGTTAATTTGCCCTCTATTAATTTCTCACAACTTACTGTAAGGTTTTTTTTTGCCCTCATGTGTGAAGTCCTCAATGTTGACAGTGACGGAAACCTCACAGGAAGCACTGACAAGGTTTGAAAAATAATTCTGGAGCCCTTGTGTTGCTAAGGAAGTTTCATCAGTAGAACCAACGATTTGAGATTGTTTCCTCAGCAGCGCATGAGATAAATGAGAACTATTTCCAGATTCAGTAATTTTGAAATCTGAAGGAAAGATCTTATCAGTTTGCTGGCCACCCTGAATAGAATACATCAAGAGAGATCAATAGGAAACAGGGATACCTGATTTGTTATGTAGCAAAAAAAGCCCTGAAAAATACTTTAAGTAGCTGTTTCTACCCACTTCATTTTGCATTAAATGTAAAAATCTAACCATTATTTTATATAACTAGTATTTCATTATATAATGCTAGGACAAGAAAATCTTTTTATGAAAACAAGAATAGGTGAAATTTATTTAAATCATAAGAGGAGACCCTGTATGAGGTGTGAAATGCTGGAATATTTAATTGTATGTTTGGGTATCTTCCAAATTTTTCCCAGTGGATAAAGGAACCTCTCAGGAAAACTTATTTACACAATTTTAACCTAAGATGCAGCACTATTAAAGGTATAAGGAAATTTTATTCTGAAAAATTTCACTGGTTTGAGATTCACCATCCTCAAATATATGACAAGTATATTAACAGACTAATAAATACAAATGATGTTTACCCAAAAGCCTATGTCTAAATACAAACATCAACCTTTGTTGATGCTCTTCCCTATCTATAGCAAACCTGGATTATATTTATTAAATATGAAGTATTCCACTTCCATAGGAGTAGGACTGGGACCACGGAGCAGTAGTGGCAGGTGATATTTTACTGTAGCTGCAGCATGCTTCAACCATCCAAGGGGAATACATGACACATATCTGTGTAGCTCAATTTAATGTGCCTGGTTAGACAAGCACAAATGTACATGTGCAAGGCATTTGCAGCATGTAGGTATCTGTGTTACACTATACGACACAGTAGATATTTGGAAGCTAATGGGAGTGTACGACACCTTTTAAATAGATCATTAAAATGTGTAGAATACTTTTTAAACAGGAAAAAATCTGAAGTTTTTAAGATCGTCAGTTTAACTAAGCTGCCACTAAACGAAAGCAGATTTAGGTAATGATAGTTGTTGACTAATGACATCTGTTCTTCAATGCGGAATCTATAATTCTTATTAGAATTATATCTTCTCTAATTTTATGTTAGAATGTTGTGTGTATGCAGTACTATCAGTCATAATCCTATTGTAACAGTAATTTATCTGGTGTGTTATTCAGCATTTAGAGATTTTGAAAGTATATTTGACTGAGTTACAAATAAAACCTCTCCATTTGTGTTCTATTTGTATCATGCGGATCTATTTTGAAGATTTCTGGTGAAGGAAGGAGGGAGCTATTTCTTTCCTTTGCCAATAAAAATAGATCACATCTATTTTTGGACTCTGAACCCAATCTACGATTCTAATTCTCAGACAGTGACTATGACTCACTGGATCTATTTCTCAAAGTCTGAGCTTCAGGAACATAAAGATAGTGGCCAGCTCCTTAGCTGGTGTAAAGCAGCAAAGCTGCTCTGCTCTTTGTTATGCTGGCCCTGTGCAAGATCTCTCTTACGCTTTTAGGCATTTCTGTGTTCTGATGCTTCGATTTTCCTTTGCTTTTCCTCACCTCTTTGTAGTAGTTTTAGACTACCAATCCATGAATGTCTGAGTTGTTTTAGGGGCCATCTCATCTGTTACTGAGGGATTTTTTTTCCCCATGGGACAATATAATGTAGGTTCTAAGCATTGGCTTGCTTTTATATAGAATATTTAATATGATCAAAGCAGTCTAAATGTGCTCTATGCAAACAAATCCCTATAAATCACAAAGCAAGACTTACTTTGTGTCCTCCTTTAGCTTTTTTCTACTCCTACACTGTAGGTGTGTTTTTCTCATACACATTTCTGTCATGTGGTATCTATTTTTGTATTTAAACATGTTTATATTATTTAATGTAAATGGTGTTGAAAAATGTTTATATTATTTCATATAAATGGAGTTGGTGTAGACATCGTTACCTATAAAATAGTCTATAGAAAACTAATTAGGAAGGTTACAATAATTAATATGACAGCAGGTTGCTGTTTCCTCTTTTCAGCTGCAAAATGCGTGGGAGCTACAGCCAATCCTTGGACAACAAATTTCGGTAACTCCTTCCTACATAAAAATTCTCTCTGTGAGTGTGTGCACATGTGCACATGTGTATTCTAGAATGAGTCTCTTTCTTTAGGCACTGATATCACATCCTGTTATGAAGAAGCAGCAACTTCAATTGTGCCTTGATGCAACAAATACATAATTTTGGGAAAGTTTCAAGGGCAGCCATCAGTGGAATATCAGGCAGTGCTTCCCTAAAGGCACGCAGCCTGGCCAGAGGAAGGCTCTGATATGTCCACCATCCATGAGGAAATCTACCCACTTTATTACATTCTCAAAAGAATTTGCCTTTTTCTCCACGATAGTAAGCTTAACTTCAAGTGAAGTTGTACTATTGCTAAAAGACTGTAGTACACCTTTCTTTTATGAGTGTGCGGTTTTGGTTTGAGTGTGCACCTTGGGGTACAGATACATTTCTAATCATCCTCTTCTATTGCTCTTCCCAATCCTACATACAATCTTTTTATTAGCTTGTTTTGGGGGAACGGGGAAGTGGGGGATGTCACCAGCTTTCTTTTTTGTCAGGTATTGCTATATAAAGAAAAATTAATATAAGGTAAAAAGTAGATGCCTTTAAAAAGGTAACCATAAATCATTCGAAGTCTGTCAGTTTTCTGCACAGGCTGCTAGAATAGATTTAATGGATCTACATACAGAGCTTTTCTGTATTGCTGAAGTTTTCTCATCTGGCAGAGCACTGCATCATTTGGAACAAGCCCTGTACCGTGGGTAGACTTTCTCTACTCAAGAGACACTGATTTCTGACAAGGAGTACTTCGATTGTGGGGGAGTCCATGTGTATCTTCTTTGTAAGTGCTTTGTGATATATATTTTGAGACACAAAGCCTAAGAATACAGCACAGAATATGATAATGCAGAATATAGAAAAAAGCTGTTGATTACATTTGTATTTTTAGTCTCTTCAGGAGAATGCCAAAAGCAAACTTCAGCAGCCCTATCCAACTGCATTATTCCTTGTGACAGTATAAAATAGTGAGACAGTTTCATAAACTAGATTAAGAATCATAGTTTATATTGCTGCATAAAACTGCTAAAATTGTATAGGAATCTGTACTGTGGATCATAAGCTAATGCAAAAACTCCAAGCTATTTTTTTTTTTCGCTTTGTCTGTTTAAGCTACTGGGCAAGTTGCTGCATGAATAAATACATTTTCTTCCTCTGAAACTGTGTAATATTAAATGCTGTGTTGTTGGCATAAAATATAAGTTGATCAGACAGACAAAGATTATTATTCTGACAACAGCATACACAAGGGTATCGTTGTACATTGAATTTCAGTGTGTAATATGGTATAAATCTTCATGAGAGACTCAACTTTTATTGGCTGCACAGAAGGTGCTTTTCCTTATTAAATACGGGAGATGGTCCCAGGGGATTTTTTTAAAATATCTTTATCCATTTTTTTCATCTAGTCTCTGGGCCCTGGGAGGCTGACAGATACAGCTGGGAAAGCATTTCTCTTTTGTACGCTGGACTATAGTACCGTTATGCTTTAACACTTGAGACCCGGTAATGTTTTGCCTCGGCAGAACTCATCAGATCCCACAAAAGCTCCACCTTTCCCGTTCCATAAACGGATGTGTGTGTGCTGTGTATAGCCTGTAGAATTAAAAAAATTTTAAAAAGCCTTAATTCCGTGAACCATTGTCAATGAAACACTAAAATGACAGTGGTTTGGATTCCGCACTCTGTCATTCCTTGCTATTGCTGACTACTGCCATCCTCTCGTTAGAACCGCTGAGGACTGTCAGGGCACGGGGACACCAACACGCGCTACCAGTATTAACCACTCGGGAAGGCCGTGGACCCAGAGGTGCGCTGCTTTTTGAACCCATGAAATCACACTCCTCCATAGATCTGCACGTTGCATTAGTCACTTATTTAATCTTTATTTAACCTTCCTTTCCCCATCTGTAAATGAGAATGAGGCGGACCTGTCATGTGATGGTCTTTGTAGACCCAAACCCACCTGCCCCCCTGCATACCTTATAAATGCATATAAAACCCGTATACGTGCCTCCTAACATCATCCCACAGAACAGGTAAGGTCTCTGTTATGAAGGCAGAGCTCAGCTCTGAGGTGTGTATCCTTTCCTCACGTCAGACAACTTCAGGGCTCATTACTAGATTACCAAACTTCGATTTTTTTTTCCCAAAATTTTTGTTATTCACTATGAAAAGTTGTCAGTTGTGATATTTCAGACCCTTTTAGAAGCTATATGAAAAGAATTGCCATTAAAACTTGGATGTACTTTTTTTTTTACAATTAATGGTATCTAAGTCTACGCAGCTGCCTAAAATTATCTTTTTATTCCTGGTACTTTCTGTTGTAACTTTATAGCTTGAAGCACTTACAATCTGAGACCATACCGGTATTTTTTTATACCAGTACCAACTATAAAACCTATATGCATCACCTTTATAGCATAAGTAAGGACTGTGGAATTATTATGGTTAAAGTACACATTATTAGTGTTGTCTCTCTGTTACTGGTTTGTGTATTTTTATGTTGAGAGAGAGTAACAGCTCTAAGGGCAAAATACCACTTTTTTCATCACCCACAGGAACATGAAATTGCATATATTGTTTCAAAATTAGCTATCACATATAATGTTATAGTATATACAGCTAAAGAATAAAAGTTCATTTTTAGGTGGTTTTCAGATGAGGTCACAGTGCTTATGAATTTCCCAGTGTTGCTCTGAGCTTCTGAGATTCTAGTTGCAACCCATGGAATGGTGACGAGAAATGTGGCACACAAGTATGCGTGCGCTCGTGGTCAATTTAAAGGATGCACTAAACATAACTTAATCACATTTACAGTTCACAAAATATTTTTTTCACCTGTGTATGAATGCATGTTGATGTGAAAGAAGAGTTCCAATGGCAAAATGGTAAACTGTTAGTCTGTTAAAGTGAATATGTCTTACAGCCAATTTTAATCTGCAGAAATATTATGTCAGCTGACTCCGTCTTCATTCTCACATATTCCACAGGAAAGAGATGTTTTGGTATGTGGCTTTCACAGCCTAATTGCCCACTGTTTTCTCCAGTTAGAAATGTGTAAATACTTCTTAAAAAGCAGAGGTTGGAGTAGCTATAAGATGCAGTATGTTTTGGTTTCTCATATCTGCCTCTTACTATAATAACTTTTAAACAAATGTTTGCATTTTAATAGAGTTGGGTTTATTTGTTTTTAACTTAATGTTTGTTTATTGTCTTAATTTTTCGCTGGCTGTCAAACCGGCTGCGTTCCAACATCCAGGCAGTAGTGATTCCGAAAGGAGGCAATCTGCATGGATTTCAGAAAGAGTGCTGCAAGCACCAAGCAGACAGAGGTGTACCACAAGGAAAGGCTGAACTCTAAGCACCGCTTTACAATTTTCCAGTCCCACTTGGTGTGCCTGTGGGGATGAACCATATCACTTCACTTCTTAACTCATCCTTCTTTTCCCTGCACGTTGTCTTAGCTCCTTCAGCTGCTCATCCTCTTCAGCCTTTAGGCAAGTCAGTTTATGCCATTTCCTTGTCCTAACAGTAATTATCAACTTTCTTGAATTTACTTAGAGTTGATTCATAGCTCGTTTCTTCTTGCAAAGTTTTCATACTTTGAAATTGCAGACCAGAAACAACAGTTTTCAGACTTCTCCACGTGAACAATAACAGAACTGTGAAAAGGCTAAACTTTGAAATTCATCGGTTTCTGCTACTGAACCTGTTTCAGTAACAGTACTGCCTCCTCTGAATTTTCATCCCCTGAACAAATCCTTCCCTGAATTTTCATCTGTTTTTTGCAAATCCATCCAAGCAGGCTTCACTATGTGCATTTGTGGCATTCTCTGTACCTGACTGGAAGCACAGTACAGCCAGCAGAATTCAGGAGAATTAAGGAGGAGCATTTCTTGTACAAACACTGATCCAACAGTGTCCAATGATCCACTGGTCCAACAGATCAAACATTTGATCCAGGAGGAGAAATGATCACTGAGGCTGCTCTCCTTCTGGGTGTCTGTAACCCCGAATACTAGCTCTCGAGCTATTAGCTGTTTCTGTTTGGCATTCATCTTCTAAAGTTACTGCCAAAGGCATATAGGCAGAATAAAGCATAGTACCACACTGATAAATATGTGTCATTTACCCTTGCATTCCCCCAAAATTATATATAAAAAAATGGAAACACCCTCCCTCCTTGTCCCCCCCAGCTTAAGCCTTTGTAACATCAGTTTTCAACCTGGAGTGAGTGACTGTCATGTCTGATGGAGAATTTAGTGCAGAAACAAAATAAATGCTTAGTTGGCCATGATTTTTCAGTTATGAGAATTTATCAGAATAGGAAAGAAAAAACCAAACCAAAACAAAACAAAAACCCCCAAAAACCCAGGAGAAAGCGAGCTGTGCCTGCAAAGGGAGTGAGTTTGTCATCTGGTGAACTGTATGTCTTCCACTGGCCAATGGGTGGGACGGGGAGTCCCCTGAGGTCTCATGTCTCTTCCCTTCCTCTCATGTTCCCTGTGCCACCACAGTGTTTGTGGCTCTTAGCTTACTCTTGTATATGATCTGCAAAACCTGAGCATGGGACAGCATAGAGAAAAAGGTGCTGAGTGGCAGAGGTACAGGGCATAGCAATCACATCCCTTAAATTTCAGATGGTAAAGGAATTCATAATTCAGTGTTCCTGTTTTTCTCTAAGGGGAAAAATATCTAAGATGCAAAATTTGATCTGCATTCCTTTTGTCTCTGAGCAAGCATCTTTATGAAACACCCAGATTTGAGAGATCATGGTTAATAGCTGGCAGATATGGACTGGAAAGCTTTTCTGCCTGTCCTCCACCATGCAATAAATCATAGTGATGTGCCTTTATCTTATCCTTTTGATTATAAACTATATTAAAACCAGAATTAAGGATATCTTCAATTCTTTCAATTCAGAGTGCAGTGTGATAAGCTATAGTTAAATAAGAGCAATTACTAAACAGTTTTGCTAATTAGAAGATGGTTTGCCAAATAAGTTACCTGTTTTTTTATGGACAGAAATGTCCATAAAGATTACTGTCTACTCTTGAGGAAGACTTAACGGAAGGAGCTGTGGTAGTTGCAGAGAGATATGTACAAATAGAGATAGCAGAAGATACGAATGGCCCTGCTGTGTCAAACCAAAGGGCGTAGAGCCCATGCTATCCTCAGGAATATGCCAAGACAAGAGCAGGATCAAGGCCATACATTTCCATGCCTAGAAATCCAGGAGGATGTTCATGAGGATGTCTTAAGCTAAAAGCCATATCTGTGTGCTTAATCACCCTAGACAGATTTTGGGGGTTATGTGGGGTTTTTCTTCTTGCCTGAATTTGTGGAATCACTCTTTGATCAGATGTAAGCTAATGCCCCAGCTATAGCTCTCCAGCTGAGGTCCCACAGTGAAAGGACTGCTTCCTTCTATTGCCTTACCCTGATACCTGATACTTTGATTGCCCTCATTTCTAGTATTAAATCCTGAATAGTCATTCTCTTGTCATTTTTTTTGTGGCAGTAATGATTATATGCACATCTGTCTCATGAATTCTCGGTCATTTCTTTTCCAGGTTGCAGAGTCTTGATTTATTTAGCTGTTCCTTATGCAGATTATTCAATGCAACTTCAAAAGCTTAGAATTAAAAGTACATTTTTCTAATGGTAAACGATACTCGATTTGCAGTCATTAATTTGTTCTTGTTGATTAACGTAATGTGTCATTACCCAGTAAGACACAACTGCAGAGTTACAAATATTTTATGACAATTTCAGTTGTCTATTTCTATTTTATTCTCTTGCCATAAAATCTCCAAATAAATTATTTCCATGCTTTTGACTTCATTTTCATTTCAGACATGGTCACTGACGTAGATGTGTAAGTGTCTGAGCAGGAGGTAGGAACACATGACCTCCTGAGACCTCGCCAGCCTGAACTGTTCAGAGTTGATAATATCTGCGCTAAGTAATTTCCTTCAGTGATAGCAAAAACATACTAGCATAATTAGAAACACATAAAACTGTTCTTTAAAAGGCCTGCAAAAGATACCACAGATTTTCCACAAAGACAAAACTTGTGAATTTTCATCTGAGCATCCCTCTATGTGGAACAAGCTCTTACACAGCGAGCAGGATACCGAATGTTTCCGTACACCATTCAACCCTACAGCCCAGGTGGCTGGAAGCAGCAGCCTGGTGGCCAAGCAGCTCTTGTGTTTTAGTGCCTCTGTGAAACCAGAGAATTTGTTTCTGGTGTCCTTTCCACACCCCACCACCCCCCAGTAGGATGTCAGTATGGTTTATTTTTTTCCTAGCCGGTGAAATGGCCTGATGTTCTTTGTGAAATGAGTAAGTGATACGGGTAGATGTACGTTTTATGTAAAAGCTTAAGTATGTATAGGCAAAATAAAAAATGACTTTGTCTCCCTCTGGGCATGTGTAGTTCAAATACGTAACTGGTCCAGGATTTTAATATTACTAAATATAAGGCAAAAAAGGTGGTTGCCCTAAATCACACAACATGTCAGAAGGAGCCCTGACAGATCACATCACACCTGATTGAGCAAACACATCAAGAGCATTAGGCTAGAAGAGAGTTGGGAGCAGAGTCCTGAAGAATGTGGGGACGGAGGAGCAGGAAGAAACTTCTGGGAGCTGTGCTGTGTCAGTAATGGGGAAAGAGGTGGCTGTGAGGATGCCTAAATCCACCAGTGTGGCTGGGCCGAACGTGGGGAAGGAGTAGTAGTGAGGCATGAGGAAACTTGATGGCAAACAACACAGGGAGAAATACCCATGAAAAGCCAGATTCGGTGAGGGACAGGGAGTGAAATGTGGAGCAGACACGGAGCTGGGGAACGCAAAGGAACATAAAAGCAACCAGGTAGCAGGCAAAGTGGGCGCCAGGAACAGATCCAACCAACAGCAGCAGACCACAGTCACTCTTATTTTCCTGAGGTCACTTTATGGCCAAAAGCATGGGTGGTCATTTCCTTCAGGCCTGAAGATGAGAGATGCTTTTGGGAGGCTGAGCACGGAGGGTGGGATTGCTCTGCTTTTCTGTCCTGTTCCCACAGCCGTGCAACAGAGGATTTGCTCATAGGATGCCAGAAGCTTTGGACTGAGGACTTGCAGTGTTACAGAGCCAACTGTATTCAAAATTTCAGGGAAGGTTCTGGGTGTCAAATGCCTGATTTCAGTGTGAAGGGCCCTGTCCTCTTCAGATCTAAGTAAGAAGAAAATCAGTCTTAAAAGCAAATCATCTTGTATGGTGCTTCCAAATATCCAATCGCACTTTATCACTGGAATAGGGTTTATAAAAAATAATCAGCAAATTGTGCAAACTTTCTGCTCTATTAGGAGTAAAATAAGTTTCAGGAGTGAAGAGAATGTTTTACAAAAAGACCCTCAAACTTTAAAGAATGATGTCACCAAAGAACAAATACCAATATATTTGTATGTCCAGGAAAATGACTCCTGGAGTATTTCCAAAATTAATTCTAGCTCTATGTAAATCAGGGAGATATATGCATATGCCCATGAATTGTTTAACTGTAGAAATGTCATTTTTTCCTGCATAGCAGATGCATGAAGGGAATGGGAATGGTTTATAGCTTAGGCTTTTAAATAATAAATAAATGGTTTACATTCTCAGTTTGAGACAACTTCATTTTTGCGTACTGTGTAATACTGATGTATACAAATATATTTTTAGAAATAATTATTTTCCTTTTCTAAAAAGAATACAAAATCTCAAGAATATGATAAAACATCACAGTTGGTTTCTAAATACTTTGCATCTTAATATGGTTGAAGTTAAGGCAGAAAGTAATTTCTGAGTTTTTCCCTGGAGCTGCGTAGTTCTTTTCATATGTAATTATTCTCTGAGTGCATTAGATAATGCTATGGTTCCCACAGCTGTATACACATCTATAAATCATTAATGAGGCAGTTAACTGAAACAAAACTATAAAAGATTTGCATTACCCGGCAGAACCCAGCCTTAATTGACTTCCAGTTATTTACAATTAATTTTTCCATTTGGAATAATGATTGCAAGCAACTTAGGGGTGGGTTTTTTTATTACTCAGGAATTAGATGCTGACTATTCATCAAAAGTTTTTACAGCAGGACCCTGTCAGTGGACAGTGATGAGCTTGAGGTAATCTTGTTTTTACACGCACATACGCACATACAGCGCCCCCAAGCTGGCAGAGGAGACAGGGGTGGGAGGGGGCACTTGCAGTAAAATGGGGACAGGAGTTAGTGCAAGCTTTTTTTTTTCCATTTTATCACATACGTAAGTTTAACACCAATTAATCTCCTTTCTTTATAGCAACTGTGTGAAATACACACGATGAGTAGAGCTGGCTACCGTTCTAGATGGAATAAACTGCATCCATGAAGAGTGAGTACATATTTATTTCTATCTTTCCTACAAGACTGTGAGATAGAAACCTGGGAAGAAACGATGCCAAGACTGTCAACTGAACATTAATCCATGATGCTATTAAAAATATAACTTTTATAGAAATATAGCGCACAAAGTAAATGCTCATTAATTTGTCATTGTTTGAGGAAGCCACCGAACTCCAGGCTGCGTGTCAGGCTCCGGGCATGCACAACCGAAAGATCTGCTTGCTCTGCCATATAAGCATAACTCCCATCGACATTAATGGGCTGGGGATGTGTTCATCAGGAAGGGATGTCATGTTCAAATTCCTAATAAAACTTAAGTCAAAAATAACCAGAGCCCATTTGCAGCAGCTGATGTTGTCTTCATTATCTTTCAATCTTCAAAATTCCTAAGCAGATAGAGCCCCTCAGTAGTAACTCCTGGTCAGTTCTCCATTTCTAAATAACAGCTATAAAGTAAGTAAAGTCTTATGTGTTGGGGTGCACTATACTGGAACCACTATTATTGGAAATCAATCCTTCTCTGAGCAAATGATACTTTTAATTACTTCCCCTTGCTGCCCTTACTGGGTACAAGATACATAAAATAAATGTTGAGGTTTGTTTCCATCTCCCCCCCTCAGATACAGCTGTCATGCTGGGGAAGTAAAATTACCTGGTTCTTTTCTAGTTTCAAAGTAAGTAATTTTGTTGTCCTTTGACTCACATTTAAGACTGTCTCTTTGCTTTCATGAAAATTGGCTAGGTACGCTGCTCTGAGCAAGGACTGAAAGTAAAACTGGTGTCGTGAACACAGAAAAGGGCAGTTGCCATGAGCATTCCGAGCTTTTGATTCCTCTGCGAGTTGTGTAGACCCAAAGACATACACTGGTGAATATGGGACAGTTTAATTCTGAGGGATGGTAAAGCTAACGGCTGCGTTCTTTGCCTTATCAATAGGTGCCAGTAAACGGCCTCTACAACTGATCTAGAAAATGTGGGCCCCGTGACAATCAAACACTTTTAACCTTGAAAATCTTGTAATCTAGTGCTGAAGTAATTTTTTCCCAGGTTACGTTCCGCTGCGTTGTGTCACAGTGCGTAATGTAAAGTAACGTGACAAGACTAGACGTGGGTCGTTCAGTCCATCGGTAATTCAGAGCTTGGCAAATTGGCCCTCCCTCTTCCCCAGTCCATGAACTTCACAGACACTCAACTCACTCATGCTACATTAGCTACCACATTATTTTAGCTGGAAAAGCTACTGTGAGGTGTGAAATCCGAGAGGCTTTTCTCTTGGAAACTGGGCTGGTACCAGATGAGCAAACAGTCTCGTTATTTTCATTAAGATAGCACATCCTGTCAACATGTACCATTGCCAATTGCTTTTCAAGTAATTGCGGGCTTGACAAATTGTATAGCACCATTTAGACTATCGTTTTACTGTGTTCGTGATCCTTCTTCTTGGGCTTGATCTCCTGGGGGAGGGCGAAGGGTCTTTTATTCAGAATTCAGAGCTCCAGTAACTTTTCAATGCACACAGATGATATTGCTGACATTGATTTTATTTCCCCCCACCCCCCGGGTGCAACTATTTTAATAATTCTAAACCCAAGAAGTCCAGCACATTCCAGACAGTATTAAACTGATCCATCCCTTCTTTCTTACCTGGGTTCTGAACAGAGTCTGTTACTGCCTGTCTTCAAGACAGTGGAAAAGAAATGCCACTGCTTTGGAGTTTCTCGAGGGTTTGCTTTGAAGAAGCCAAAAAATAATTTCAGTTAAAAAATAACTCATTTGGTGAAAAATTCTTTTTATTTGAAAAGCTATTAACTCTCAAAAATATGCAATTTACTTACCAGCTCTGTTATAAATCAAGAGTCTTGGTCGCACAGTGTTTCTCATCACGACAGCAGACTTCTCATTTTCCTGTGCCTCCTTGCAGTCTTACGAGCGTGGCCTGGTTTTGATTTGGATTCAGAGCCAGTGCCTGTGCAGCAGGTCTGCGAGTCAAACACAACTGCTTCCCTCCTCTTCCTTTTTTTTTTCCAAGTTGGTGTGAGCTGAACGTAATAAATATTAGAAGAAATAAAGAATTACAATCAGGGTGTGAGGAATTCATTTTTTCCTTTGGAATGGAATCTCAGTATTAAACTACTAGGAAAAAGCCATGAAAGAAATCAGTGGTTTTTCCACTGCTCTGCATACTGTAGAGTCGTTTCAACACGTGTAATATAGGTGTCAAATGCTAATAAATCAGCTGTCAAATGCTATCAAATACTTACTCTGCACAGGTGTAAATGGTCACATAAAATGCAAAGCACTGATCTGACACCAAAAATCTCTGAGAACCGTTTCCGGCTTCACCTGTTTTATAGAACTAGTAAAAAAAAGTCCAATAGGGAGTTTATTCCTTGTTATTTAAGTTACTAGATTTTTTTGTCTGTTTTCTTACTTTCTGGGGTGTGTTCCCCTCCCCCCCCCAACTGATACCAAGGGAGAGAATGCAACAGTTTATATGGAATTGCTTTGGACTGGTCTACAAAGAAAAATACTATGTTTCATAATAATATTAGGAATGATAAAGCATTTTTCCTGCCAAAACATCTCTGTAAGTGCCCCAGCGTCATCAACTGATGGCAGCACAGCTCTGGGAATAAACAGACTTTCAGCTAATGGCAGGAATCATCAGGGGAAACAGGAAACAGGTATTTCTTCCCAGTGCAGAATGAAACATATGATTAAAGTTAAATGCCAAATCCTACTGGCACTGGAGCGAATTAAAGTTTGTTTTTCATTCCTGTTTATTCTTTCGTCTCTTTTTAGCTGATTCATCTTGTTTCATTTAATACCAATGGGTTTTCCTTTCTATTTGGCCACTCTGGTGGAAGGAGGAGGGCCACAACTCATTTTAGGCATGTGGCCTTTGGTAATCAGATTAAAGCTTCAGGCAAAGCCCAGCTCCTCAAATGGGAACAATGCGGGCGCTCCGTGCCTGCATTCAACCCTCCAAAGGTAGGGGTCAGCGTGCTGTGACCCCAACCACCCCGCCTCTCCAGCGGGACAGCTAGCTGCTGGCACAGGCTGGGAGGTGCCGCGGGTGCAGGCACGCGCTGCTGCGCCCCTCAGCTGCTCAGTGTGTAGGGGTCACCTAAGGCTGCCTACCTCCAAAGCGCTCTCCGTCCCCTTCACGATTGCGGCGCTCCTTAGGACGGAATTGTGATGCAAACTTTATTACTGGGAAACCCTGTCTTCACCCAACTATTCAAAATGACCAAGGTTCTGTCCATCGCCTTATTTCAGACTTTGTGAAAAGTAAGCTGGCTCTCACTGTTGGCTGATTGATGCAGTGATTAATTAGACCTGGGCCAATTCCATGTAGTTCAGTATGAACTCGCCCCTTCTCCGGCTGTTTCATCGACACCATCTCTCTGACCGGCCAAAACTTATTCCAGAACATTGGGACTTCCTCTGCTACCAGGAGCAGCAGGTGTCTGTCTGGCCTAACCCATCTGAGATGGTGGCTGTTTAAGATGACGACTTTAAACAGAGAGGCTGTCCCAGCTGCCTTGGCACAGGGCGCAGGGTAAGGTCTGCGGTTCGGCGGGCAGGCACACCAGCCCCAGCACACGGGCTAGGACAGCCCTCAGAGATGCAAGAGCGCGTGAAGGCAAGCAGTTACATCTTAGGGGCAGCAAAAAACTACTCCTTTTCCCACAGCTAAGCCCTCCTGTAGACAGCCAAAGCCAAGAACTGACACACAGTGAAAGGGATCTACTCCTCAGTGAGTAGACATTTCAGTATCCTTTTGCATACATTTTCAAGCATGCCAAGTCAAATGTCTTTTTTGAAGGTTTATATATTATAAAGCATGTATTTTGTTAAGCGCCAGTTATTGTAAGAGCATTTTAATATATGGTGCTGTATTTACTTCCATGATTTTGGATTATGTCAACAGAATCACATAATGAAGACATAGTAAACTCTTACTGTGTCTCTATCTGGAACTCAGAATAATGGGAGTTCTTTATTTAAAAAAAGATGAGCTCCAAAAAGAATCTTTTCCCCTGCCTTAGATTACCACGCTCCCACGTTCACGCGGGATGCTCGCGTTAGCTGGCCAACAGCAGCCGAAGTGGATGACAGACTAACGGACAGGGAGCGAGCTGCCGCAGCTGTGCTGTGCTGACACAGACCTGGCTCATTTCAACTGATTTCTTTGACGTACAGATGTAGAACTGTAGTAATTCACAATTCATCTGTAAGTCCATCATATTAAAAATACTTTTTTCTCCCCTTCCATCCCAGCTTCAAATCATCAGATACGCCCCTATTTGCAGACAGACCTGAAGTCAAAATGTTTATTAACAGTGATTTTACAAGTGCCTAAACATCTGTAGTGCATATAACAAATCATGACAGCACACGTGAAAAAAAAACCTCTCTGGAAGTTCCTCCCTCCTCACCCCAGCAAGCAGCAGCAGTGCAGGCAGGATGCCGTGGTACAGCAGCGGGGGAAAGTGGGAAAGGTGCATCCGTACTCCTGCCAGAGGCACCACTGCTGCAGGCCAGGCCGGCGAGGGGCGAATTACCACACGGGCAGTTCAGCCCCGAGTCCATGCACCCACCTGGGAGCAGCCGTGGAGATCAGCTGAGGCCATGAAGGAAATTCATAGCAATTCAGGTGAGCCCACGTTTTGCCATGTCACCAAAAATACCCTGTAAATAAATTTATTAATGGGCCTCTTGCAGACAGCGACACCTTAACCCAGCATTCTGCTTTTAACACACAGCTGTGCATCTCGAGAGGAGCGCATGCTCGTGGTGTATTACTATAGATCCAGATTTTAAATTGAGATTGGTCACTATTGATTCTCTACGAGTTTCTGATGATAGCGGGCTGCATTGCACAAGACTCGTGAAATTGCTGAAATCCATCGTCCATTAACTTGCCTGCATTAAGCCAAGATCACCTTGTCCCGCCAACACCAACCTCGCTGGCGTGATGCCACCTCAAAGGCAATTTACACCCAAGGAGCCGCTTTGTAGGGAACCGGAGCTGTCACAGAGGGTGATGAGGGGGGGCTGCACCCCAGCCTTGGCAATGCGCCCCCCAGCCTGAGAACACCCATCCCCAGCTGAGCTCCCTGCAGCCCACACACTACATCAAACGGGGTTTTCAGTGTCCCTCTGCTCCGCCTCTTCCAGGAGGCACGGAGGGCACGGACACAGTTCCGCTCCCCTCGGGCACTGCCAGTTGGGAGAAAAGTGCAAAAGCCAAACCGTGAAGGCAGTGCAGCCAGCATGGGCCATTCAGCTCACTGCCTCAAACGAGGAAGAGGAGTGCAGTGAAGGCTCCATTTCCTACTGCTCTGCTCCGCCCCGGGCTGAGGGATACGGTTCCCCCAAAACTATCCAGCGGAGGTTGTTTAAAACAAGGAGGGTGGTAACTGAAGCTGGGTGTGAAATTATGCCCAGGAGAAGAAAGAGCTCAGCACTGGCTGTGTTTGCTGTGCTGTACCATGGGGCAGGAGCGAGAGCGTGGGGCTACGCCGCCTTCCGAAAGCGGCACATGCTGGATGTGGAACCACAGAGGAAAGGGAAGGTTACTTTCCTGCTCTTTATAGCTTGCTTTTACATATGAAAGTTAATTAATTCTTCCCTTTGTCTTGTCTTCTCTGAGTACACAATCCCATCCCCTTTGCCTTTGAATGACATGAGCAACAGAGACCTAGAACAAATGACAGAAAAGCAATTTCCTCATTTTCTTGCCTCTCGTACTCAGCTGTGGTGCCTGGAACTAGAGCCCACACCGAGGCCCTTTGGAGTCTGGGGCTGGTGCAGCTCACAGCCAGACCCCCACGCAGAAGGGTGTCACTTGGAGTATTACTGAGGCGAGGATAGGAAGTAAAATGAAATAAAACCCAGTTGAAACCTGCACTTTAATAGGATCTACTCGGTTGCAACTGGCCAACCCATTGCTCGCCCTGGCTTTCACACGTCTTGCCGACAGAAGCTCCTAGTTACACGCATGCTTGTCCGGTTGAGCTGGCACAGGAGAAGCTCCGTGGCTCCATCTCTCAGTATTAATCAGGAGCTGCCTGCTGAGGACCCAACAGCAGATTCAGCCTCCCAAGTTTATCAGTTTTCTAAATCTCATTTGCCAGCGCTCTGACGTTCAACACTATGGTGGGAAGGGCAAATTAGATATCATTGATGTGCTCATCAACCCACGATCGACGCAGCCTTAAGAAATATCGATCAGCTGTTGAGGAAAAAGATTGCTAAAATTGCCTTTAGGGCAACTAAAGGCAGCGGCAAAAATGCTACCAGTTCAGAGACTGGGACATCCAGTGGCTTCAGGGCCTTCTGAAATGCAGGACACTGGGTAACTCCTCAGAGCCCTTCAGAATCTGCCATTCACAGGAGCGATACTGGAGTTCAGTCAGAAATGCTGCAGTATCCCAAGCACTGCTTCCAGCCCTTTCTACAAGGACCCTCATTCCAGAGACTCCCAATGGAACGGGATACATAATCATAGGGGATAGTTTCCCTTAGACCTAAATCCATGGCTTAGTTCAGGATACGGGCGTGCGGACGTAAGCGTGCGCCTGCAGACGTGAGGTTGTAAGTAAACAGGCGCCAGTGCCTTTGACCCAGGAATGCAAGAGAAGAGCCAACAGGTCAGGACTTAATTCCGCTCGGCTCAACACCCCTTTCGGCCCCGTTCGGAGAAAGGAATGTTTCTGATCCAAAGTTCAGAACTTGGAACGTACAATAATTAGGAAAATGCTTAATACCAACCCACCCTCTTTATTAAGGAGTTTCTTCAAGTAGTTTTAATAGTGCAAAATATTGTTTTGCATTAGTACAATAACTATCGGAATTCACAGTCAAAGAAAAAATCTTAAAAGATTTCCAAAGTCAAACAAAAAATTTTTTAATACTGTATTTTTAGCAAGAACATTTGTAACAAAGAATGTGTACTTTAACTTAATATGGTACAACAGAGAAACCATACTTAAAAGTTTCCATTATCTAACACTCTACTGCATATTCATTTTTTATCTTAAAAGACCAAAAGCCAAGCTGAACTGAGCATAAAAAAAAGCGTCAATTATAATCCTCGTATTACGTCAGCTGTCAGGGTTGAGCTCACACTTTTGAATCGGTCATCTAATGAAAGGACAATTTTTACATCATTCTTTTAAAAAATGTACACGCATTTCTTTTTAAAACGTAATATATATCGAGTATCTGCTTCAGTAAACAAAGCTTAATTTATAAACACAATCGAAACAGCTCCATGTTGAACAGTTTCAGTGATGAACTGGACTTGTATGACGTACAGCCAGTGAGGACCGTTGTGGCTTAAAATCATTGTGCCATCGCTATACAGTAATAGCTACCTCCTTAGAAAAAAAAAGTTCTTGGAATGGGGCAGGGGGGGAAGGGGGAAAAAATCCTGTGTGTGCTTAAAAATACTAAAACTCCTTTCTATCTCCGGGGACCTAAAAATGATCTGTTGCGACAGGCTTGGTTTGGTATGGTAAGCTTGTAAAAAGTCTCAATATTTCTTAATGACAATACGGCAGTTTTCGATGCAGCAACAGTAAATTGCTTGAAATTGTCCTTCAAGTTTCATGCTACAAATCCTGTTCTTCACACAGTACTGAAGGCATCAAAGGTTGGAAGGGATGTTTTTCATGAACTATATAGTCTTCAAATAGTGATCATTACATGTTTTTCAACAACAGGTGTTTCCTTCAGTACATAATGGTGGGTTTGATATATGTTCTGTTTTCTGGAGGAAAGAAAAAAAAAAGAGAGGAGAAAAAAGGTTAATTACACAGTTGGACATTTTAGAATTCGTTGAAAATTAGGTGGGTTTCCTTATCTGTTTGTGGACTTCTTTTTTCTCAAGCCAAATTATCAGATCGACAAGTGACATGAACGATCCATCACGTGAGTAGCTTTCCCCGGGGAAAAGAGGCATCAGTGACACAGGCTGGCAAAGCTCTCGCGCCATGGGTGTTAGGGAGGGAAACGAGCTGGGCTCAGGGCACTGACCACCTCCTACCCCAGCGGTACAGGTGTGGGCACTCAGCTGGGCTAAAATCCACCAGCCTTGCTTCTGACGGTGCTTGCCAGCCAGCATCTGCTGAATAGTGGCTGTAAATACTTTCATTTGGATTTTCTTCCTTTAAAAAGCATTGGCTTTTTAATTGAACAGTCACCTTCCTTCTTTCTGTCCGGAAGGCAGCCTGTGCTGTTTGCATGCCTCCCTGCGACAGACCCAGTAACACGCCAGCGGCGTTACAACGCACCCTTATTCCATGCACAAGAGTTTCTAGGGAACGGCGTGCTGAACCCAAATTGCACTGCATTAGAAAATGGAATACGAGTAAATCAGTATCTGTTCCTTGGAAAAGTGTTCCTTCATTCAGAAAGCACCACGTTTCTTTTAAAACTGTTTCGTTATTTAGGGAAACAAGTAGAAAGCCACTTATTTCCTTCCTCAAAATATTCCTAGTTATAGTACCTATCAACTGTGATTTTTCACATTAAGCCCAGAGTAAAAATAAACATTAAAATGCCCAGAGAAATGAAAGCTAACAAGAATCCATATACTTGTTCATTATACAATGCATCACGAATTCACCCAGCTAAACCCGCAAGTACTGATCTTGAAGATGATAGCGAAATGATAATATTGAGAAGCATTTTGTATAATGTTGACATCTATCCCGTTACTGCTTTACATATGCCAATACCGAACACTCGTAAGGAAAGAACAAGTATCGACCTGCTAACTGACACTGATCCTTGGAGCAATCTCAAAGTTTGCCACATTTCAATTTCAAAA
This sequence comes from Eurypyga helias, assembly GCF_000690775.1. NCBI lineage: Eukaryota > Metazoa > Chordata > Aves > Eurypygiformes > Eurypygidae > Eurypyga > Eurypyga helias. The sequence continues at coordinate 30,824 of NW_010235214.1, forward strand.
TGCATTTCAGCTATAATATGAGTGATTTATCATTTAGCAGTAGCTGTCAAAGTAACCTCCTAGATAAAACAAAAACATCTGGAGCCATAAACAGAGGAGAGCAGTAGCTGAATTTTAATCCAAATCCGACATGTTCACTTCATTAGGAACAGGAAACAGCTAATTAGTAATTGAATGTTTCATGGTTTTAAGGAGGCTCAAACTCTCCAAACAGAGATGATTTAATATGTATTTTGGACGTAAACAAGAATAAAGATCGGAAAAAACGGGGACATAACATCTCCAGAGGAATGTTTGGGAGCATGGGAACCTCGAAAGAAGTGACTAAAATTAGTCTCAGGCCTTTGGCTGATTAAAATCATTGTCTGAAACTTAGTGGGGCAAATATTAAAGCCTGGAGAGGGGGTAAGTGGAAATGCAAACACTGAACTACTGTGGGTTTGGGGTTCTCTTCTCTTTCTCTTCTTCTTCTCTTCTCCTCATTAAAGTGATCTTTATAGGCATCCCAAAGGGCTGAAATTGTGCCATACTGTGCTTAGCGTGAGCCAGTAACACGCCGGTTGTGTGCACTGCACAGAGGCAGCCAAAGCCCTGCAGGTCCTGGGCACCGCACGCCCACCCCTTGGCGGGCCTAGGCCAGTGGGATCAGTAAGGATCACTAACATATATTTTTAAAATTCTTGGTATTTTTGAATATTATTTTCAGACTAAGGTAAGAGGGGTCACTGCGGGTACTGCAGGCTGATGGACTGACTATTTGGACTTTGAAACAGGTTTCAATTTTTCCTTCCTATTCCCTTTATTTCTCAAGGGATGTTCAACGGAGGCATCTGGAATACCCGTGAATGCCAAAGCTCAAGCACAGTGCAGCCACCCACGAGACAGTATTGATCAGTAGACAAAAAGTGCAGAGTTAAATATTTCTTTTTTTATAAAGCGCTCAATTATTCTCCAGAAATTAAAATACTTTCTTGTTGCTGTGCAATAAACTTAACTCCATGGCATTAACGACGTCATAGAGCAGCCACCTATGAGGAATTAAAGTGTTAGGAGCATCTGTGCTACCACTTATACATGAAAGACAAGGCAATGTTGTCGAATTTATCTCTTTGAAGAATAGTCACCATCCCCTCGGTGTAGCTGACTGCAAGCTACAGACCATTTTACAGCATTTTACTGTATTATATAGCAAAGATTTGAATAAATCTGTGTGCAGTAAATGTATTCTTTTATTAGGTTTATCCCTTAATCAAATATTCATTTATGTGGGCTTCATTCTATTAAAAAATGAAATTATACAAAGGTGAGCAAAAGCGTAGATTTACAGTAGTTTAAAGCCTAATCTCATTCTCTAGGGGTAATATTGACAATATAAAAACTGTATAAATGATATTCCCTAACACTAAAATATGCTTATGAGCCCCCTGTGCATGTTATACTGCTTTACAACCTACAGTGAAATGCATGACTGGCTTAATAAGCAAGACATTTAGAAAGGATTTTTTTTCCTCTTTGCAATGTATAACACAAGTAAAGATCTCCATTTCTCACTGAGCCAGAGCCTGTGTTAGTAATTGTAATTTTCCCTCAGGATGCTGTTGTCTTCCCTGAGTAGTTAGTCCAGGGTACACATCCATCTCTTGCACTCTCTTTTAGCAACAATATCATCACTTGTCCTTTTCTTTCAAGGTTTTAATGTCTGCATAAGGGACAAATCCAAATGCAGTAATTATCATCTGCATATTTATTCACATTTTTCTTCTTCCCCCCCCCCCCCCCTCTTTTTCAGCCTAATCAGCACCTCTGAATTTTCTGATTCTTTTGTGAGACTTTGTTTGCAGTATCTTGAAGTCAGTAATTCAGCTGCATTCCCGTAACAGTACTTCAAAGCAAAATTTCCACGTGTACGCTCACAACTTGCACAGAGAGATGCACCCAGTAACGCTGGTGTGCAACCCCGGTCCCGGAAGGGGAGAACGTGGCACAGACAGCTCTACAGTTTGGGAGTGTTCAGGTGACTTGAGCACACTGTATATCGGAAAGCAAATTTGGGATCTGCTGCATAATGAGAAAACACAGATGAAGTTGTTCTATCAGTAACTATTCATGCAATTTAAAAAATAACCCCCAGCACTACACATTGCAGCGACTATGGGTAGCAGAGATGAAATAATAAAATGAAAATCCCACTTTGCCAGTGTAGATGAAGGAGGAGCTGGGAGAGCTGCTACAGTAAAAGTGAGGTAGAGCCGACCCACGGCTGTTTCTGCCGACAGAGGAGCGGCAGGAGGGCCGAGGGCAGCCGCGTGCCAGACCTGCGTGCTCGGGCAGGCTTCGCACGGCTCCTGCTTGAGGTGCTGAGTCCAAGAGTCGTACGCAGCCCCGCAGGTATCCTGGAGAGGAGCTGGCCGCTCCACCCTGCCTGCCTTACGTAAAGTCGCTGTTCCACCTAGATCAGAGCCAGGCTGAGCTGCGGATGCAGCGGCATGTGGAAAATACAACGCCAGGCATTAGCTTCTGGTGTGGATGACATCCCCCAACAAACCCTCTTGCCCTACCCCTGTAAGAAACGGGAGCGCTGACTGGCCTGGAAGGAGGCTGCACCCAGGCCCCTGCCAGGGGGTAAGGCCTTCCGCCATTCCCAAGCCCATGGGAAGGGATCTCTTCACCACCGAGAAGGCCCAAGGGCAACAGTAAAACTGCCTTCTCTGCCTGCTTATTACTTGTCCAGCAACACCTTTCCATTTATCTGCAAATATTTTCCAAACCGAGCAGTGGAAGAAAAATCCCGCTATGAGCAGGGCATGGCTTCCTCTAGACTCAGGGACAAAAAATGCCGCTTCTGAGAGCGGCAGGACTAACGAAGTTTGGTTTGCGTTCTTCTAATCTCTTGCCCTTTCATTTCACCTCCTTCCCACCCCTGCAGCTGTGCAGTCCCTGCCGGCTAACGCTCCCTGTCCCTCGGGGAGTGCTGCGAGCTCCCTCCCTGCAGCCCCCGTTCCGGCAGCAGGCAGGACCGGGGTACCTGACCCCTCAGCGCTGCACTCGGGGCCTCTCCCCCACTCGGCCTGTGCTTAGGGCTGCTGAGTCAACTGCCAAGTATTTCCCCGTCCATGTTAACAGACCTAAAAACTCATAGAGAAAATCGGATTTCTCATGAGCAACAAGAGCCAAGGACAAGACTGCATTCCCTGAATACAGAGGATGCGGATGCTGGATTGCCACCGTCACTTTGAGTGGGCAGGAGAGAACAGTGGTTCCTGCCGAGGGAAGATCCAAGCCCACTGACACTGAGTTATCGAATAAATGTTTCAGCCCTTCGTAAGAACAGAAGGGTATGGACCTTCACCTCACCTGGGGAAACTTTTCTTCCCAGTAAATCACAAAATCTCAGCTTCCTCCCTCGTGTGGGTGTGTGTGCAGGGAGAGAGAAAACAGTCCCCAAAACACTGGGTACCAGAAGCAGAAGCAACACGGAGACCTGCGGTACCGGTGCTTAGGGCCCTCCTGGCGAGCAGCTGAGGAGGAGGCTTCCCGCAGCGCGGGGCAGCGTGTGCGGAGGTGACAGCCCGGGAATTGCACAGGGGCTGCGCAAGAGTATTTCTAGAAACGCTGCAGTACGACACGGCACAAAGTAACCCCCGGAGGTTTAAGAACTTGGAGCATCCAGAGCAGGACACGCACCAGGGACAGAGCACAGCTTGGAGAGGAGGAAGAAGGCAAGGCCGAAGAAGATGATGGCGACGAACTCGCACGCAAGCAGGGTACCAGGCCTCAGTTCAGTTCAATCTCAAGAGTTTCTAGTCACAGAGTCCTGACCTTTTCTTACATAAAATTCTGAGCGCTTGAACTTCTTTGTCAGGGAAAGAAGAGCAAGACAATAGCCCTGTAATTGCCAAGAGGTTGAATTTGTGTCTTGCAGTTGCAGACTGCTCTGAAAGTCCTTAGCGTGGTTGGTTTCAGCCGATGGCAGCATTTGGAGGTATAATTGGATACAGCAGAGTGGTGTTAAACCTCTTAAAAATTCTACTCTCTTCTGTCCCCCTTGTGCCCTTTTTACCATAGACTGGACTTGAAAACTGACTGGTTATATCAGAATATTGAAAAAAATATAGCCCAATTTTCTAAATAATAAAACCCAAACTATCTTCCAAACTTCAATGCTTCTTCATCTTTGGCAAACTGATAAAGTTATTCATGGATACGGAGAGGTTTTGTGCTAAATCTCTGCCAGGCTATTTCACAAAGAGAAGCAGCAGCAGCTGCCCTGGGTCACCCTCTTGTTGCAGGTGCCGTGAACCACGTTTCCTTGCACCACGTTTTCACCTCAGGAAACTCTGTTGGCCTGTGCTGCTGCCTCCTTCCTGAAATTTAGAGCATTTTATTTTCTGTAAATTGTTATCATCAAGTATTATGGTAACATCTATTTTTTAAAATTTTAAGATAACATTGCTTTGCTGATTGTTCCAATATCCCCTAACAATGAAATATAGTAATACAAAAGTTAACTAAGGTATAAACATGCAAAAGGAGAAGTCTCCCTGCGATCATAAAATGATGTTATTTTCTGTTCAGCAATTCATGTTACTGCTGTTCATGCTAATTAATTAAAGGAGCTGTTGCTGTAATGTGCAAACAGGGAATCTGAGAAACTGAGAGGGCTTTTAGGTCTCGGAGTGAAGTTAAGTCAATCTGGGCGCGGGCAATCAAATGTAATGAAATCACTTGTCAGTGCTAAGCTTGCAAAAACTGTGAAGTTTGACTAGGGAGTAAAAGGATTATAATTAGATTTCCAATAGGATAATAACTAAATGGCAGAAAGCAGTAAAGAGAAAATATTACTTTGTTAGCTAATGGTGCTGCTGTTCAGTTTTAGTTTTTATCAGCACACTTGTAGTTGTGCTAATTTAATTTGCTTTTATCAGCAAAAATGCACTACTCGAATGGTACTTGAATGTCATTTGCAAAAATCATTGATCTGAAGGTGCACTTAATGACACCCAGTATGTTTATTTTATGTGAAATGGAGATTGGCTGATAAAACGGTTGATGCACTATCTCGCTGGCCCACAAGTGAGTTATGGAAGCAAGACCAGAGGGTGTCTGTGCGCGTGCATCACCCTCTCCTGCGCCGCTCAACTACGCACGGGGCGTCGTGACGACAGCGACTGTTTTCTATTCTGTCAGCTCAAAAGCTTCTCTCGGACCAAGCTATGCTGGGCTGGAAGATCAGGTATAGCCAGGATTGAGGTATGAGACTATAAAGTTCAAAGAAGTTTTGTCGGCACAAAATTTCCCTTCCATTAATATATAAAGCATAGAGAAAATGAGTCAACTAAACGGAAAAGATTTATAATGCAGCTCAGAATCCCAGTGTATGAACAGCTTGTGTTAATAAAGTAATTTTAAGAAATGAGCATAAAATATGATGCAACTTAATCACTGTGAAAGGTGGCTGTGCAGTATTTTTGTGATATTCCTTTAAACCGTCTTAAGGAGACACTGGCAGTGAAACTAATTGAATTTCAAAGGAAAGGCACTGTGTGAATGATAGATTTCTGTCCAGCAGAGCTATTGACACCAGCAAAAGAAAGGTCTGCATTGATGCTAAAGCTTTTTCTCTGCAATAGGGAGAGATTTTGGAAGCTTAGAAACAGCTTTGTGTTAGGGACATGTGTTTTGACCCTTCCTCCTCCCAGGGCCCAAAAACCAAAGGCAGCAAATGAAGGGGGCAATGAGGGAGTGTGCTCAAATTGTTAAAGACGGCGGTGCAATAGTAGCTGTCAAGTACAAAAATTGTAATCAAAGGAAAAGAGAATACAAAGATATTACAGTATCAGCATAAATACAAATGAAAGGGATGGTGCTCCAGGACAGCAGCACTCTGAAATCCAAACAAGCTCTACAGAGAGCTCTTCAGAAACCTTTTTACCAGTCGAGAGTGCTTAGTGAAAAGCCAGCTAAACTCATCACATGTTTACATACGACCAGGATTTCTACACCACAACTGCCACAGGAGTCAGCGCAGCTGTCAGTCACTGCAGTGGTGAAGACGAGATGCCACTGAGGAGTGTGGGACGGGATTACAACTCCTACCGCACGAGCCACGTTCTGCTCACCCAGAGGGGCACCGGGCTGAGAGATACCAAGTATGGTGGATATCCAGTCCTACCTTTGTTCAGGTTTTTAATCTGAAACAGTACTTTATGTCCCACTGCGTCCAGCTGTGGAACCCACAACATCAGAAGGATATCGACTGGTTGGAGCGAGTCCAGAGGAGGCCACGGAGATGGATCAGAGGGCGGGAGAACCTCTGCTATGGGGGCAGGCTGAGAGAGTGGGGCTTGTTCAGCCTGGAGAAGAGAAGGCGCCGGGGAGACCTTATAGCCCCTTCCAGTACCTGAAGGGGCTACAAGGAAGCTGGGGGGGTCTTTTTACAAGGGCCTGTAGGGACAGGACAAGGGCTAACAGGTTTAAATTGAAAGTGGGGAGGATTAGATTGGATATCAGGAAGAAGTTCTTCCCACAGAGGGTGGTTGGTGGGACAGGTTGCCCAGAGAAGCTGTGGATGCCCCATCCCTGGAAATGTCCAAGGCCAGGCTGGATGAGGCTTGGAGCAACCTGGTCTAGTGGAAGGTGTCCCTGCCCATGGCAGGGGGGTTGGAACTGGATGGTCTGTAAGGTCCCTTCCAACCCAAACCATTCCATGATTCTATGAATGATGTAGGTGGATCAGACTAAAAAAGAAAACCAACTCCCTCACCCCAAAATAAAAATCATAAAATCACAAGTTTTTCTTGTGTATCAATAGACTACAGGAAATGTAAGAAAACTCTGTTAATTCCTCCCAGTAAGTAAATGGTTGTTGGAAATGGCTAAGCCCCACAGTTAGTTATAATAATTTTTGATGGGAAGACACATCTGAGCAAACTGTAACTTTTTTCCCTTCAACTGAAAATTGAACTGGACTTCCTTTCTTTTACCAGATTCTGTCCAGGTGCACCTCTGACTCTGAGAACCTTTCTGGAAGAGCGCTGAGCACTCATCTCAACAGGGATCATAAGTAGATCAGGAATATGTTCTTGCCAAATTTAAATACATGTGTCCCAAGTGCTTTGACGATTCCTGGCAGTAACGGTTTTCAAATGGCAGTAGTTAAAGCACAACTCTAACCAGACGCATACACATACATCTACACACATATGCTCTATGTGTATATATGCATTACAGCAAAGCTGTGATTCTCCTTCTTTGCCATCCATAGCACACCAACCTAAAATCACAAAAGGAGACAGCAGTAAAAATATTTGAAAGCTTTCATGTGCGGATGACAGATGGACGACAGATGCGCACCAGAGGTATGCGAAGTCAAGCCTTTAACAGTTGAGACATGCTACAGGTTGTGTTTGCATCTATAACGGTACTGCAGTCCTTCTCCTGTCTGCACAGAAGGGGACTGTCTTTAGTTACTCCAACACACGTTATTTTTTGCACACAGCACTGCACGATTCAGTAGGAGGTTGGAAAGGCTCGAAGAAGCAGCCGTGGTATTGGAAGAGGCAATTCCAGGCTGCCGCGGTAGCCAGCGCAGAACGGAACGGCGTGTAACGAATACGGCACAGGACTGAAGGGAGAAAAACGTAGGTTTTGTAGAAAACCAACAACACAAAACTGGACTTTCTCCAAAGTCAGAGAATTTCTTCATTCAAATTGCTCAGACCAAACTTTATCCCAGCTGACTATGGATTCTCGGCGTGCCCAATCCAGTGCCTAATGGTACTGGAAATAACCCTTACCCGTACCTCAGCTCCCCTAAACGTGTGCTTGGGCAATCCCAGCACAAGGACAGGCTGGGCAGAGAGTGGATCGAGAGCAGCCCTGAGGAGAAGGACTTGGGGGTACTGGGGGATGAAAAGCTGGACATGAGCCGGCCGTGTGCGCTGGCAGCCCAGAAAGCCAACTGTATCCTGGGCTGTATCCAGAGCAGCGTGGCCAGCAGGTCGAGGGAGGGGATTCTCCCCCTCTGCTCTGCTCTGGTGAGACCCCACCTGGAGTGCTGCGTCCAGCTGTGGGGCCCAACGTCAGAAGGATATCGACCAGTTGGAGCAAGTCCAGAGGAGGCCATGAAGATGATCAGAGGGCTGGAGACCCTTCCTATGGGGACAGGGTTGGAGAGTTGGGGGTGTTCAGCCTGGAGAAGAGAAGGCTCCGGGGAGACCTTATAGCACCTTCCCGTGCCTGAAGGGGCTACAAGGAAGCTGGGGGGGACTTTTTACAAGGGCCTGTAGTGACAGGACAAGGGGTAACGGGTTTAAATTGAAAGTGGGGAGGTTTAGTTTAGATATCAGGAAGAAATTCTTCCCACAGAGGGTGGGGAGGCACTGGGACAGGTTGCCCAGAGAAGTTGTGGATGCCCCATCCCTGGAAGTGTCCAAGGCCAGGCGGGATGAGGCTTGGAGCAACCTGCTCTAGTGGAAGGTGTCCCTGCCCATGGCAGGGGGGTTGGAACTAGATGATCTTTAAGGTCCCTTCCAACCCAAACCATTCCATGATTCTGTGTGTATTGCACAACTCCCTTACTTCACAGCCCTACAGCCAGAACACATCTGCTGTTTTCTGGGAAGCACGTGGACAACACAGGAGAGTTCTCTATTTGCAGACACTCAATGGACATTGAGGAAACGGAGCACTGCATAACTGCCCATATCATGAACGTGACTTTCCTTTTCCACCCAGAGTTTTTATGGTTTTTTGAAAGCGCCTATGGTCTTGATCGGTAGGTAAGGATCAGAGGTAAAATATTTAGAAATGATAAAGCATATGCAAAATCTTTTTTGAACTAAGCGCATATATCTGATACCTAAATAGGAGTTTCCCACAGCTCTAAAGAAATCTAATTTTTGTCTTGTAAAGTAGGGATCTTACAAAGGTTTTCTGTGTTGAAAGGGAAAACAAAACCAAATTGTGCAATTTACATTTATCTTAAAGCAGGAAAACAGGGATAAAAGTTACTGTGTGTCTCATGTAAATTTTACTATGGCTCGTGACCAACACGTCTGTGATGGGATGTGGTACATACTGCACCTTGCATTGCCGCACTGTCATGTTGGGTTCCGTTGTGTTCTATTTCCATATCTGGGATTCCAGCATCTGAAAGATGTGACACCAAAGATTAGTGCATTCCCCTTTGTCCTTCTCTCATGCATCTTTAGACAAATATTTATAGCAAACTAGGGCGATCTCCAAGTTACACACTCTTGCATAAAACATTTGGTCTTCATAGAATTTTCGGTAGTAAATTGTTTCCAAAATGTGCAAACATTACTGGTCTCACAGTGAATTATTTTTAATGTGCTTCACATTTGTCTGACAATCAGATAATAACCAACACATGATAGTAATATGTCTGTAAAATTCTCTTGGAGAGTGAGGGCATCTGGCAGATGAAAAATAAAAGTCAAAATTAAACTGTGATGATAATATGAAACTGGGTTGACTCTCCCTGCCACACACCTGCAAGAAGACAGCCGATGCCAGTCAATGCGTGTGTGTACGCGTGTGAGTCTGTGAAAGTGCCTGTCACAAATAAAGACCGTGCAAACTGCATTTAAAAGACTCAGCTCAGGATGTGGTAAGCGTGCATTATCACCAGGATTACGTATGTGGTGTTACACAAAGCCTTTCTGAGAAGAGCTTTCCAAAATGGATTGTGCTCTTTTTTCCCAAGTTGAGCAAGAGTCTCATGGTGACATGCCCTTTTGAGCTATTTAATTTCATACTGGTAATACCTCTGCATGCACAGTCCTCCGAGGTGGGGGCAGGGCTCAAACACTCCAGGGTGTCACGATAACAGATGCCATTATCCACCTTGTGCCAACAAGGATTAGCATGAAGGGTATGTGATTTGAATCCACGGCACCTCGAATCCTGGAGAAACATCTGCTTCTCTTATAATACAGCACTTAAAGATGACAGCAGGAGAAATCCCACACCTGAAAGGTGTTCTGAAGTTTTGCTGTGTAGAAGCCTGTCCTGGACTTTCTCTAACAACTGTAACAACTGTCTCTAAACTGTACTGTTGCTTTCTCAGATCACTTTTTAGCTGGAGTGTCAGCTGGCCTTCCGATGGTCAGCCTACAGCCCAACCTAACTCTATGGCAGGGCAACCCACTGAAGTACAGCCCTCACACCAAACAGTAATAGCTTAGTAACAGATGTGATGTATGCATATACAGCCCTATAAATATGTATGAGCAAATCGTATTTTCATGTATACAATTTTTTCTTGTAAAATGACAAGTGACTGCTATTACATAGGGTTTCCCTTACCCAGATCCCTGTTTTGAAGTAAAGTTCAGGGCACGGATCTATTAACCTAAACCAGCTTTTTTTTTTTCAAACCTTTCTGAGTACATGTTGGATATATGTAAAATGACAAAGTCATCCATAGCTAATATCAGCATCTGCTAAATGAGACAGACCGTCAGAGTTAAATTAAAAATATTCAGAATAGCTCTTCACATTTTGTTGTCATAAAATTGTACCTGCAATTAAATTGTGGATTAAGATGCTAATGAGCTACCTGATTTGCATGTGCAATCAGATTAGCATGTAAATATCAGCTTTTTGCAGGCACTAACATATATATGACTACCTGAGTGTGCCTGCAAATCAAAGCGTTAGCAGCCAGGCCCACGGGAGCAGATGTAAAGATCTGTTAATCACATTGCTGGCATGTTGGTACCCTTTAATTTGTGGCTTCCAGAACTGTGGAGTACTCCTCTAACGAAGTGCGAGCGGCAGGTGCTTACCAGCAATGGCAGAATCTGGGTGAATGACCTTACAGAACATCAGGAATTTAGGTTTTTTTGACGTTCATCTCAGGTGCTGACTATGTCTGTGGGATCGGATCTGGGCATTTTTCTGATCCAGTGAAGGTGGTGGACAAGGTTTCTGCTGGCTCTGTCCACCCACCCTCCCCTGGGTCACCGTCCCTTATCATGGTGAAACTGCAAGCTGTATATCCACACCCGAATCACCGCCGCTGGCTGTCAGCACATCAGAAAAGCCAGCCAGGTCTTGGTTACAGTGATATGCTGGACGATAAAACCCAGCAGATGAGAATGCCTCTGAAAGATGTTGCTCTCATACTTAAAGTGTTTATATCTCTTAGGTGCCCTAGATAAATCACAGCTCGCAGCCCACTGCAGAGCGTTGCGATGGCAGTTCACATCGACAGGCTTGCCCTGACTTTAAAAAACAGTTTGGGTAGCCCTCACGACTGAGAACTCAAGACAAGCTAAACTCATTCTTTTTATTCAGCAGTTTAGGCAGTTTTTGCAGCCTGCTTAGGTTATTATGGCTCAGCTGCCCAAAGTAGGCAGCACGAAGTTAACGTAAAGCGTACACGACATACAAACGCAGCAGCGACTGAATGTAACTGATTCATAAGCCTCTGCAGAGGCTTCAGGGTAGGGACTGAGCAATAAACCTGAGCTACAGGACCTGAAATTAATTAAACCTCAACTAGGTTCAGTCTTAAAGATTCAAACTAAAGCTCTCAACGCTGGCCAGAACCACATTAAGTAGGAGAGGCAAATCCTCCCACCACCCAAAACATAGTCACTCTGTTTAGGAGATGAACTGATTCACTTTTGTTTCACAAGAATATTTGGGAAGTATTCAAAACCTAGTCAGCTCTGAAAGCTGATACATATTTAACAAACTTAATAGGTCCTGAGGCTGCGCAAACTTCAGTCAAACGGCTTTTAAAATGAAGCTCATCAGTTCTAAAATGAATCTGCTGGGAGAGAAGAGTTCAGAGAACCTTACAGGAACCAAATTTCACCTTGTCTTAGCTGGCACTGTAACAGACTCCTCTGGTAATATATTCAGCATTTCCTGTCATGTCTCTGTAAACTGCTCTGTTTCTCTAGTTGCAGACTGACTTATTTTTCTAATTCAAGACACAGAGCACTTGGCCTGAAATAGGCTTTTAATGATTTCAGGAAAGGATTGTGGATTTTTATTCTGGAATTTGCTCTGTGCATCACCTTACTTGTGTTCACTCAATTAAACATCACTTTAAGCTAACTGGGAAAGGCCAACTAAGACATTACCATTTAACATCCTGAGACCGTCACCTGATGTGGCTTGTTTAAGCGCCTGTTCCACTTGTTCTCTTCTCTTGGATTCAAATTCCAAAGCTTCCTGCAATTTTCTCTTTGCCTTCTTTTCTTTCTTCAAGCGTTTCTGAATTGTTGCTGAAATGTAAATATATTGCAAGAATGGCTGTTAAAGCACGATTAATGTGTAATGGAGAGAGTAACTGAGTTTATGTTCAATGTCCAAGGGCCCGGTTCTAGCTCGAGAAAAAAAATGACCTGGCATAAATCTGATACAAAACCAAAAAGAAGCCATTAGATCTTGCTAAAGGCCTTAAATCTTATTCTCATTCTGGGACACCCCCACGGATTTACGTCTCCTGACCAGAACGTCGGAGTCTCGGTGCCCGTCTGGTGGTTGACGTTGCGCAGACTGCACCAATTTGGCCTAAATTCCAGCTACAGTTCTGCAGAGTTTGGTTGAGCAGGCCATTGACCTTAATTTCTTGCAACTGCGGCAACATACATCCTCAAAATGAAAAAAAACCTCTCACCCTTCATTCCAGCCTTTTCCCTAAATGTTGAGAATTACATTGCACTCCCCTCCTCCAGCTGTTTGGTAGCAACGGTGTACAGAGTGAAACCTCATGGAATTAGGTGGTAATCTTTCTGGTAAAAATGGAGCAGCAGTTGGGTGAATTTTGAAGCAGAGCAACTGAAATAACCAGAAGCAGCACCCAAGACAGAAGCCAGGTGTAAGGCTACTGAGCTGCTGGGTGAGGTGGGCACATACTCAAAGATCAAATGCACAGAGAAGGGGTATGTCCTGAGTAACACCAGTACTTTCACACTCCTGGAGAAAAGAAGAGGGAAAGCCAAAGAAAGGAGAGACACAAAACAACATTGGATGTATGTTGAGAATCTCAGAGAGAAGTTAAAAGGGAACTTCCCGGGTAGAAAGGAGGTTGAAAACAACCTCGTAGACTGGTACGTAAATCGAGTCTATTCTCTTCATTAGCAATTTCTCCCTCTAACTGAAGCACTCTACAAAACACTTTAGTAGCTGGCTGGTTGGACTTACAACAGGTAGTAACGCAGTAATACAGTGCTGTTGTACAGCTCTGCGTTAGATCTCAAGGCACTTACTATCCTTGCTGAACACTCTTCAGTGGGCTCTCTTTGCACCCGTGCTGCAAGAACACTCTCTTGCGTCTCTTCTTTTTTGACCTGCACCTCCCTGCCCCGGTTTAAACTGCCCGGTAGGATCTCTCCAGTCCCACCACCACGCTGCTGAGCAAACCCTGCAGCCCAAATATGCTCTCCTCCTGGGCGCAGCTGCAGTTCCAGGAAATCTGCCATCAGCCGGCACATCTGAGTGGCAGGAGGAAGACGGGTTGGACCCGAGGCACATGCCCTCGTCCTTTCCCAGAACTAGCAGGGGAGCATTGTTAGCAAGCTCAGGAAGGGGTCAAACGCCACTCCCATAGCATATCCCAGCTCACGGAAAGCGCTCCACTTCTGCAGCCCATCGCAGCTTGCGCGGAGGATGCAGGAATGGTTTTGCATTGTGCTGCCGCTGCTTCAGTTCACGCGTGCTGCCCAATTCCACAGAGCAGTACTTAATCCCATGGATTCATTACTGAATCAAATAAATGAGGAAACAATGGCACTAGAAAAGGTAAGTAAAACTAACAGACTAAAGAGAATTTGAGATTAAACATAAATGCCCTTTTAAAATTACCATCTGTTTTAGAGTCAAGTTTAACCGGTGTGTACACTCTGGCAAATACTGCTCACAAGTACTGTTAAAATGAGAGTTGGATTTATACAAGCAGTATTTTGCAATCCCTTTTACTTGCTTCTCCTGCCTAGTAGATACTTGGGAATTTCAAATCACAAAATACTGATAGAAAATTTACTAAAAATTTTGGAAAAATTCTGGGAAAATCCACAGTATTTAGCCAACTTGTTGTGTTTACATAACTTGTCCACCTGAATTCTTATTGGCTGTTACAGATCTGAATGAAAAGATGTGAATACACCAGTCAGGGGAGAAGAAAAAAAAAAAGCATCATTATATGGGAAATCTCTGAGACACGGGATGAATTATGAAAGTCAAAATGTGATCTGTAGAACATAACTTTGGAAAATATAGCAACCCATGTGAAAAACCCTATCTCTGACTTTCTGTAACGAGATATTCATGTAGCGATGACCTGAAAGACAATTCTGAGGGTATTGATTATTGGTGAAATTCTTTTTTCAGCCAGAAGTCAACAAAGTCTGTGAATGGCTTAAGGTTCTTGTTGACTTAAATGGGACTCAGGAGGTGCAGAGTCTGCTCTCTGCCTACACGGGGACAAGTGTGGTTTTGCAGAAATACAGCAGTCTCATCCACACTTAAGACGGGGGTGATGCGACATTCCTGAACACCCACTGCAATTTAACAACTTCAGTAGTATTTACTGACCCTTCACAACGCAAATTTGTTGGCCCTTACCAAGGCCTGGCACTGCAGACACTGTTCTACACACCCAATTTCAACTCAGAACGCACAGGAAGGTACTACACGGCACCTACATTTTTGGCGTTATCTAGTTTTATCTTTCTGATTTCATGGATGTAATCTAGAAGTAGCTTTTGGCACATAAGGTACTATTCCTCTCCTTTAGATGCAGATTTGAATTTTAACAAGAATACTGGCTTCTCTGCAATATCACAGCGAAAAATTCAGATTTACCAATTTAATTGCCTATTATTATCAAAACCTTCCGAACAGCCATGGTTTTGTCTTAGAAGACCCCATATGGGGAGTGCTCTGGTATCTCACTCTCCTGATGGAAAAAAAATTATCCAGGGTTATTTGCTTCAGGTCTTGCACTTGGGTAGACAACTTCTCGTAGTGCTGTCTATTTTGTTACGCTGAAGTTACCTGCAAGAAGAACTCGCTGACTAGCACGTAAACTACGGAAATGTGGGCCAGATAAGGAGTAAGCTAACCAGAAAAAATCGCCAAATACCCAAATTACAGACGTACCGTCCTTCTCGCAGTAAGACTGACCCTCAGTGCTTGGAGGATAGTAGCAGAAAACAAAAGACATTAAAGCTGTCAGATGGAGAAATCAGGCCGGGAATACGCAGACGGAGTGGTAATAATCCACGTGAAAGCCATGAAACCAAATCAACTTTCCTCCACAGAACCAGCCAAAACTCTCCGCAGCCAGTTGCCCTCCAGGAAATAATCCTTCAGTCACTGTTCTGTCTGCTTACAGAAAAGTGTGCTTCATTCTGTTTTTATTAAATTTAAATCTTTCATTACCAGCGCTAGTCCACTGCTGCATTACACTGAAGTATGAATGTCAGTTAACTCCGAGTCCTCAACAGCTCCAGCTGGAAATGCCAAAGGGTTATGCATTTAATAGATATCTAAACTCCATTTTTCATTCACTCACCTCTGCTTTGCAGCTCAGCTGTGAGTTGCCTTTCCAAGCTCTCTCTTAGTTCTCTCTCTCTGCAAAGCTCCATCTTTAACTCTTTTTTTTCCTGCTGTATCTGCTTTTCCTGGACTCTCGCATTGTCCACAGCCACCTTCAGTAGGCCCTAAAACACACACAAATGTAAGATCTGAAAATACCATTTCGTTCCAGCAATGACAAAATTCTATTCTTCCATTTGTTTCTTTTACACCCTCTAGGAAAACAAAAAAAATTAAAAGCAAGAACCTATAGGCCTGGAATGAAACTGGGCATTTGAAGTAGCTAAATGTTATATATGAGCAATTTTGTGGCATGGAATCAGTGCTAATTCTTCCTACTGATGTGGTTTGTTACAAAAGGAGTGCCGTATTGTTGCTGACCTCGGCCAACGGCAGGGAGAAGCAGAGGAGGAATAAGAGACTGGCGAATTTTAATATGACCGTTATTGCCAACTATTAGGACAAACAGACAGTGCATGAAACCCTTTCGCGATGGATAATGCCAGATAGTGGAACCCTAAGCATCACATTAAATAAAAGAAATTAGAGTTGCAGATACAAAATAGTTTCTGAAACTTTTTAAAGAGATTGAAAAAGAAACACATTTTATCTATCATGACATAGCCTGGCCCTATAGAGAGTAATTTACCTGAATGTTGGTTAATAGTGTTTCTACTGATGAAAGACCATCAGCAAAAAGAAATGGCGCCGGAAATCCAGGAGGCAAGGCCTGTCCAGCCAGTTGGACTTTATCTAAGGTTGGTTTCATTATTGGAATGGCAATTTGGACCTCTTCTGTAAAGATAGGTTTAAAAGCAACATCAGAAAGCATTGGAAATATAGGTAAATGAAATTTCTAGAAACTAGCATTCTGTTTACCCCGAAGTCAAAATACAAGCGCATTAGTAAAATTGACATTGTTTCAGTCTTTGGGCAGCTGTGAGTGTTGCTAAGGTAAGTTTGCAAAATAGTACAGAACAATAACCAATATACTGAAGACTCTAACATAGCTGTAATAAAGCCTATTGTCTCTCAAATTCTACAGAATTGTACTACAGAATTATAACAGTATTACACAGTTCATTAAACCCGAATGACCTTTCTTCATTCTACCATGGTCACCATTCTGTGCTGTGCATTTTTTGTTGCTATAACCTTGACAAAATTCTAATCAAGAAACATATCACATCTCTTTACTCCTTTAGCGTTACCCTTCCCATACTCAGCAGTAAATAATCTCCACTGAGTCATCCCCGCCTGCTCAGCTAGCTCCAACTCCACGCTGACAGTGAAGTGTCAGCACAGGTTTCCTTAACAAGTACCTTGCTTCTGTCAGCCTTTCTAGTCACAGGCAGCGGCCAGCATCGCTTTGCTGAGTTATCTCTACCGGCGGCATAAAGAGCGGGGTGCTGGGGGTCACCGGAGCGGCCGGGGAGGGGAAGGTGCTCCGGCACTGGGCCTTGCTCCTGCGATTTACTGCATGGAACCAGATCGATGCGGCTCCTACAAACGGCAGAATCGGGACCTGGTGGCGTCCCCTACACTCGCCGTTTCAAGTCGATCACGTTGGTGCAGATCAAGCTGTGCACAGGCAGCAGACGTGTGTATCCGCAAAGAAACAACATCAGTGATTATTTTTCAGAAATCCTTTAAGTTGAGCTGAAGCAGTGCTGCTACCAATGAACTCATAGTTTTGAATGGGATAGCAAATATCTCCTTCTCTCAGATCCCTGTGAGTACTTCTTCCCCGTGTACTCGTTTTAAACATCGAGCCGACTGCTGAAACCCATGAAACTAATATCCACTAGCAGTTTTTAAAGCCCAATGCTGTACATCTCTTTTAATCTGAAATGTTAAAAAAACCCCTCTGTGTAATATTCCAGGGAAACCGCGTCTGTATGTATTATATTCCTGCGCTTGCAGAAATAATGAGGAGTATCTTCTGAGCAACTGCTGCTCCGTAACGTAGTGGCCAGGAGTTCAAGAGGCACGTGTTTTCTACGGGCAACTGCAGAGCCCGTCCTGATGGTTTCATCTGTCAGGGGTATTGGTCATGTTAAAGCCAGGATCTACTCCGTATTCAAAAGGCCTCCTTCTCCCACTTCTCAGTAAGACAAAAAAACCAAAACAAAACCCCAAAGAACCTGACGACGACGAATAAACCAGGGTGTCTCTACACACAGTATTATCTCGTTTAACAAACTCAGGAGCATCTATTGAGCAGCAAGCACGTTCTGCTGTTTCTAAAAGACACCTACTGACAACGAACCAGAAGCATTAGCAATCTTCAAATCTCTGTCTAGGCAGTGCTTCGTTTTCACTGTGTAAGTTCATTAAATGGAACATGTTCATAACGATTCTCCAGGACTAGCAACAGCAGAAGCCAGTAACTTCTGTGCATCTTGGTAGCTACCACTGTAGAGCTCTGTTCATGTAATTTAAATGATCCATCTGAGAAAAACAACTCTGTTAGCATACTTGGGACACAGAGTTTGTGCCATCAGATGCACCGTTTCTCCTATTTAAATGTCTTGTATCCGTGGCAGAGTTTTAAAAATGAACCTTGCGGTTCATTTGAATCGGCTCTTGCGCACGATGCTGCACAGAAATAATATCTAAGCCAGCGAGTCACAAAAGACTAACCAGAAGTGGCATTTGAAAAATAAAGTAATCCATGAAGTATGCATAACAAAACCATAGCTGCTTTAAAATCTCTAGAAATCTCTACTATTTGGAGATGAAAGTAATAACATTAAATTGGCCGAAAGGAAAATTACTATTGACTGTGAAGACAGGTTGCATGGTCTATGGTTTGTAATGTTACTGTACAGCAGATTGAAGTTTCAAAATAGTATTACTCTTCTTTAAAGAGATAGACACAGCTAAATTAGGTGCTGCTTGCTGCAGTGAGGATCAAATGCAAAAAGAATCATATTTCATCAGACCTAGTCAACACCAGGAAAATAAATAGAAATATAAGAGGTATGCAGGCAATGATTCATTTTGATAATCTGGCCCAAGAGAGACACATAGAGACAGCACACAGATCTAAGCTTCTACCAAAAGACAAATAGGACACAGAGGGTGGGAATTGGGATGACAGTGTAGCAGAGGTCACATCGATTTTCAGCAGCAGTTTTCACACAGATGAGATAACCCTGGACTCTATTTGGCCCATTGTTCATATCCTACCTGTCCCAGAAGCAATAAATTTCCAAGTCCCAGAAAAAGGGCAGTAAAGAAGAAGGATTCTACTTATGACTTCTTATGATTAAGTTTTTGTGCTAACCAAACATGCTTTGCAGACCAAGGTCACATTGCATGTTAAAGTCTGTAATAGCTGGAAACTAGAAGCAGCATATTATGTTTTAGCGTATATGGGTGGAAACTGTCAGACCATTCATCATTTTTTTTTCTGATTGAAATCACACTCTGCAAAGATGAATGATAAATGCATTAGAAATCTATTTCAATCTTGTAATAGGTCTTCACATCTGAATGGTGTCTACGTCTTGCCCATATTCTGAGTAAGTGCACAGTTAGGCAGAAATTTATTAGCTAGACTGGGGAAATCATAATTGGTAAAGCAATTAAAAATGGCACATGTTGGAAGCATTTTTCGTGGATTGTATCATATGCATCTCTCTAATAGAAAAAAGATGTTGATTTAAGCATTTTGATTTTAAGGAACACTAAAAATATAAATGCTAAAAGCTGCACTCTCACTTATAGTACAACAGACTAAGCAAGAAATAAAGCTAGGACAAGTGCAATCTAACCAAGGACACAAACAACCTTTCTATTTACTGAAGCAAAGTGGGAACTACTTTTATTGAGCTTGCTTGTTAAACCTGCCACGCTTTATAACAGCATTCAGGAATCCATTTAGAGTGCAGTCTTTTTATTTTAATTTCTAGCTGGCATCCAGATGAATAGATGAAACCAAGAATTATATTGCAGAGAAAGGAGATACACAGTAAACACTGACAGTGAATGGAATATTATCCCAGGAAAGTACATGGAAATCTGCTAGAAAGTTTCTTGTTCTTAATTCAACATACTAAAGTATTACATCTTGTCTTCCACCTCAGTTGCAGAAATAGGGGTTGGAAAATGAAGCATCAACCTGACTAAAGGCAGCACTGGGAACATGAGTAACGCAAATCGCTCCCTGCGTGACAGTGCGTGGCCCAAACCAACAGGCAATTTTATTTGCCAGCTGGTTTATATTCTTTCAGAAGGCGTGTTTTTAAATCCATCATTCATACACCTGATACACTTGACATGTCACAACCCTCTCAAAACAAGGCAGAAATATTAAAGCTACAATTTACATACTGCCTAACACTAGTTAGACCACCCAGTTATTTCTTCAGATACACTTCAAAACTTTATCTATCTGGAGCTGTATAGGCATTGGGTGTAAACATCACCTCAAATAGCCTACAGAATGGAACTTCTGCATAAAACAAATGTGTGGTATATGGAGAAGAGAGTAACACAAATCTACACAAAATTCGTAGTTACTAATCTATTGGTTACTAACCAGGACACTTGATCTCAGAAATCCTTCAGCCAGCATTAACAAGACGGTTTTGAGCACAGAAGGCAGCTGGGTCACTCTTTTCCCTTGCCTGTGGCATACAATCTAAAAACCTAAGGGCTAAAATAGTTTATCGCAATTATAATTCTTTGAGCTTCGTATCTGAGTGATGGGGATTACATTTAACGGTCCATAGTTACCAAAGAACCTTTCTGACCTTTAGTAAAATAAAACAGAGGGTCTGCAACACAGGCTGAGTTGTATGTGCTACTCACCTCTGAACGCAGGATGATAACATTTTTATCTGAAATGGCATTATTTGTTCAAAGATCTTATTGAATAATCAAACCCCATATATCTTTATAGTGGCACAAGGTCCCCTGCCTTGCAGCTGGACATCTATTTCACACCAACAGTGAGAGGCAGCTGTGGCCAAGCATGGGTACTTTGATAGAATTAGGCCCCAAATTCTAATTTGTGACAGCAATAAGCGGTTTTCAAAATAACCATGAGACTTCTTATTTTAATTTTAAACCTTGGCCACTTCTGCATTGCTTACATAGAAACTAGCAGCTTTTTATTTTTCTGTCACAGTAAGGTAAGCATGAAAGGCATGTAATCTGAAGCACTGTTTATTTAAATACTTTGTATCTGTAAGTCTGCAAGGACAGGGTTATTGGTCTTCAGTGTCTTAATAACTCTGAAAATCCTCCTTAAACCTCTGCCTGCCTTTTTCTCCCTCACTCATTGCTTCTCTGCCGGGAGCTGAGCGCTCCTGTTCATCAGTGAGAAAAGAGATGCCTCCTCCTAACCTGGCACCAATCAGACTTAGAAATTTACTGCTCTAACCTTGTGATTCAGGTGCCAAATTTAAAGTCACTGCTGTTTTTCTTAATTACAGTCCCTGAATGAGCAGGGTCAATGAATGCAATTGGGGAGTAGCTGATTAATCCAGAGCACTAGCTTTAAATCAGACTTTATCTCATTTTGAAATGATTGATACAACTTGCTAGCACACAAGCATTTTTCACTACTAAGCTTTGCCATAAAGAAACTTCACTTTTTAAGTAGTATCTAATCATTATATATATGTTTCCAGGCTGCCTTACAAGCTTCTGGAAACCAGCACAAAACAGTAGCATCAACTATACTCCACGGCATCCACATCCCTGCTGGCTCTCCCCCGTGCACTATAAAATCAGTTGATTTTGTCCTGAAGAACTGTTTAATGAAACCTTTCTGTTGTTTTCAACAGAGAGGGGAAATGTAGGCCATGCCTGTTACATGTAGAGCAATGTGCTAGCTTAAGAAAAACTGAGTATTTGGAGTAGGAAAAAAAGAGAAACGGGTGCAAGCAATGCCTTCACCACCTTTCCACAGTCCTCCGGAGTGATGAGGCTGCTTTCCTGGAGGGCATCCTAAAGCAGGCACTTAGTGTTTGAATAGGAGGAGGCAAAAAGCAGAGAAATGAAAATTTCACTAGGAAAGGCTGAAATTACAGTTTACAAATTGTCTTTATCTCTGCACTCTTTATCAAGAGGTGTGTAATTATACAGCTTTGACATTTTCATCAATGTACTCTCATTAATAACACAGAAAATTATACCTATTTATAACTTCAACATATTTACAATATACCCTGATGTTCACACGGCACTGACGGTAAAAACACCTGAAACTATTTAATAATTCGAACCTTAAAAAGAGGACCTGAGTTAGAGGAGATGCTAGATTTGCAATAATGAAAAATGAAATTGAGAAGAGCAGTGATTCACTAGCTAGACACCAGAACAAGTAACTTGACTCTAAATTCAGCATGTGCAGATTAAGAAAAACCAATACAACTGATGTCACCTGATTAATTCTGTTCATTAAGGAGAACCGTAAGTACAATTAAGGCTACTAATACTTATATAAAAAGCCTTTAAAAATGTTGTCTTTTATATTCATAACAATTATTTGCGATTTATCGTTTGTCTGTGTTATCATCATTATACCTGCCTTCTCCTGAGCTGCTCCTCAGGCAGGTTTTGGTAACCTGGATTCCAAAACATCTAAAGTTGTTCTGTGCTTTAAGTGGCTTCTTAAATCTACGTAGAAGCTTAAGTACCATCGATCTGCATTTTCCAGATGGCAATTTAAAGGAACCAGTTACTTTCAGCTGGTAATAGTACCTTGTCACTCCTCACAACGACCAGGAGCATTATTTCTACTGACAATCAAGAAAAGAGAAAATGTGAACTATTCAAGAAAAGGTTAGTAATAAAATTACTGTGGTGTGGGAGAAAGGAGGAAAATGAAAACAAAATAAACCAAATCCTCCTCATGGCCGTTACCGAGAGGTTATGAATTTTTTGACAGCTAACTCTCCTATTAACATTCACAAAGGATTTTTTCCTGGTGATATGTAAGCATCAATGTAGTCTGACTATTCTTCTACTGAGATTTTAAACTGTCAGATGAGGACGGGTAGGAGGAATTTGCCAAGAAAAAAAAAGATTCTTCAATTTTCTTGGCGGATTCAGCTTTTCCCTATTAATGTTGAGATTATTTCTTCAACTATTTTGTTGCAAATATTTATGACTCCATATGGAACAACAGATGTTGAAGGGAAAGGATAGCAGAAAAGACTTCATTTTCAGCAATTACCCTGCTACTTGTTGTCATACTGTAGGTGTTCTTAGTGCATCTATTTTACATACCACCCTGTCCTTTCACAGACTGCAAAAATGTCAGTTTGGGTAATTAATGTAATAACTGTAGTCCAAATCACTTCCACAATATTCATTTATGAAAAAAATATATAGAAATAGGACAATGGGAGGAAGAAATCAGGAAGGAAGGAAGGGGGAAGATAGGAATTGCTTTTCCAGTCCTTCTGGAATATCTGATCAGGAATAATTTTCTGGCAAAGCTGCACTACGTCCTTGATACAGAATCTGCCCCTTTTTTCCTCTGAGACAGGTTCCAGTGACTGTCACCAAGAAGAAAAATCATAAAAGCAACAGAGGAACAAAGCTGGCCAAGAAGCAGCACAATCAACGGTAAAATGATCGCAGAAGAAGGGTGAAGAAACACGGGCTGGGTGTGATGAGGACCAATAGGAACAGGTTGGTGTTCGAGATGAAGAAACGTGTGAAGAGAACCGCTACCAGCACGGGCAGGCAGAATGGTGCCTGCTCTGCCGTCTGCGCCGGCGGCACGGGCACGCCAGCTCCGAGCCGAACACCACCGCCAGCAGCCAGCACCACCCTCGTTGAGAAACCCTGCCCAGTGTGTACCCAGCAGCCGTGCGCGGGCGGCCTGGGACGGAGGGAGAAGGGTAATAACCCGATCCCAGCGCCACGCTAACCACAGCCACTTGGGTCGTGGCCGGGAGGCAGCTCCCGGCTGGGGTAACA
>NW_010235214.1:54393-110378 GCF_000690775.1 Eurypyga helias
AAGGGTGAGGAGCACTGCCACGGGCAAGCTCGGCCGGCACCACGTCTGTCGGCAAATGCAGTGCTCAAGAACTGACAAGCAAAACTGTGTCCCCAAAAAAGGGCTGTCTGTGCCTCTACAGTTAGGCAATCTCTTTCATGTCCCGTTCGCTGTAATAAAAGTATGCAGTGTGCTTTTAAATAATTTTCATCATCTACTCCCTTTATTGCAGTATTTGGTAGTATAACCAATAATTTGAAACAGATCTCATTAGAAAGAGTCCATTTTCCTATTCACAAAGCCCACACAACTCTAGAGATGCTGCCAGCTAGTTGCGATCAGCGTGACCAAATCCTCACCAGCGTGGCACATAGGCTTGTGTTCCCATTTTGCATCTGAAAAACTCCACCTGCCTGCTAGGGCTGCAAATGTGCCCCAGGAAGGGCTTCTCTGAAGTCATCGTCCTGGTCCAGGGAACTATTTGAATGTCAAGTGTGCATGTGGTATGTGTGTGCAAAGCATGTGCTCTGTGCTCGAGATGGCGTTGTTCCCTTCCCCAAAGTCCGTGTTCCTAATCCTGGGCAAAACCAGACTGGAAGCAAGGCACTCGTTGCCTTCTGGGGTCCAGGCAGTAAGCACAGGCCATAACCAACCTAAAGGCACACAGAATTGAGCAGTAAGGATGTTATTCCCTGACAGCAAAGCTCAGTGGTGCCCAGCAGAACCCACCGGTAGCCAGGGTGCCAGCAGCAGGGCTCTGGGTGCCGTCGGAACAAGGTAAATACAAGTTGGTAAGGACAAATGTTTTTGCAATGTATTTGTCTTCTGTAGTTAATGCAATACAGAGATTATAGTTATGCATTATATGATTTATGCTGACATAGTAATTATGACACACAAGAGAATTCATCTCCATCTATTTTAAAATTGTATCAAACTAATATCAGTATTATTACTGTTAAATTCAATTTCTTGAAGTACATGTATAACCAGCAGTTAAGTCTTCCAAATATTTGAAGCAGGCAGAGTACTCCGTTCCCTGGATATTCCTGGATAATTATTCCTCCTTTATTAAGGTTTATTTTACAACTGTGTAAAATAGGTTATAAAGGACAATTCTGCTATTATGTCCTCCCCTGCTTAAGCTTAATAAATATTATATTCCACACCATCCATTAAAGCCAAGCAGTGGAGAAAATAGGAGTGGTAGTAATCTCCTCCACAGATGTAAAATACCTTTAATAAAATAAGGGTGTATAACAGTCAGGAACAAATTACTGAGGTCCGCTTTAATAAAATAGTACCCTCAAAGAAGTATTACTCTTAAGGTACTGACATTCCCACTGGTGATGCAGTGTATCCTTTCAAAGCAGTATAGCTTGTTAAAATGGCAAGATATCTTTTTGCAATAGAGTGTTTGTGTCCAGGCAGATACAAGGTTTGTATAGAATGCATCCAGGGAGCCATAAAAACTGGTGGGAAACATATTTCTCCGTGGTATTTTAGTACTTTGAAAAATTCAATCACTGGGAAAAAATGTTTTGCTGTAAACATCTGAAGAGCCTTATAAAAGCAATGGCTTCCCACAGCACCTGCTTAAATAATTTTAAGAGGGAGTATGTCTTTGCTCATCTTCTAAAACTTGTAGAAAGCTTCTCCTATTAATTTCCCAGGTGCTGTCAGGCCAGGGCACTTTTAATCAGAAATAATTATGAGTGCAACTGGGGGATGTTCACCAGCAGGATTTTTGCACTGTGGAAATAAGACAACTTTCAAAACTGTTCAATAGGAGAAATAGGATTGCCTTAACGGGAAAATATACTCAGAAAGATAATCATCTTAAAAGTTTCCTTCTGAATGAATTATGAATCCTTCAGATGTCAACAAAGTAGTACTCTGCTCATATATCCCAGTGTTTGAATTCAGTTCGGTTACAGATCCATTTTACAAAATTATCAAGAAACACATGAAATTCATCCCTTTTTGATTTCCCTTCTAACTGTTTTATCATAGAATGGTTAGGGTTGGAAGGGACCTTAAAGATCATCCAGTTCCAACCCCCTGCCACGGGCAGGGACACCTTCCACTAGACCAGGTTGCTCCAAGCCTCATCCAGCCTGGCCTTGAACACTTCCAGGGATGGGGCATCCACAGCTTCTCTGGGCAACCTGTCCCAGTGCCTCACCACCCTCTGCGAGAAGAACTTTCAATTCTAGAGGTGCAGAATTAAAGGAGTAGCAGGCTGTGCTGTAGCTGTCGCAGCCCTGTTGCTGACTTCCCCGGAGCACTTTAACCTCGCTGCGGCTCCTCAGACCTCCCACGCCACCCCAGCCCCGCAGTCCCAGGGCAGAGGCACGGCACTGGGCACATCCCTGCCCTCCTGCCAGCCCGTGTCCCGCTGCAGCAACACCGTCTTGGGCACCCACCTCCCAGCCGGAGCTTAGTCCGGGTGTGCAGCGGCACCGAGTGCCCCCTTCGACTGCGCCAGTATCTCCTGCAGATTAAAGGTCACAGAACTGAACCCTAATGCAACTGAGCCTCTCCGGGGCTAAGAAACGGTCAGAATTCGGCTTATCCCAGTCCTCCTCCCTGCTCTGGCTAAGAGGGCAAGGAAGAGGCCCTCTGATAGAAACGTCCTGGCGCATCGATATTACATCTTAGTGACAGAATGATTAGACTCACATATATCAGCGTTACAGCAGCTCTCGGTGCGGAGAGCTGCATGTCCATAGCAACGTAGCACAACTCTTTGCCACCAAATAATTACATGATGCTCTGGGGAAAGACAAGTTTTCCTAGCACACAGCCAATCTGTCAAAAGGGAAAAACCCTTCCTGACCCGAATGGCAGCTGCGATCAGTCTATAAATGTAAGCTAGCCACCAAGTAGTCCACATCCACTACTTTGCAACCTAATAACTGTTAAGTCTACTGCTGTCACTTATCCAGAGCTCTTTTAAAAGATCAAATACCGAGGAAAAAGCAAAAGGAGAACTTTCTGCAGGAAGCAGCAGCTATCTGACATTAACCCACTGTGTTCTTCCACCAGACCGGGCTGAGCGCTGTGTGTGGCTGCTGGGGAGGGATGAGGCTGTGCGGCCACACACTCCCAGCCTCCCACCTTTTCAGTGACCACCCCGTTAGCAGTGACTCCCAACACACACCTGAGACAAAACATGACCAAAAAAGTGTTAGATTAAGTACTTAAACCCCAAGAGGCTAGCTCCAGGGTCCTGTGTTTTCCTGTTTTCCTCTAAGAGGTTAATAGTACAGTGCAGAAGTACAATTCCTAGGAACTGGTCAACAGTTTTCCTCTACTTTTCTCTCTGCCCAAGACCTCAAGAACCTGTGCCATCAACCTGAAACAGCAGGATGCATGAAGTTATGCTCTGCTACGGAATGTGCCACATAGCCAAGTTGGGCAGTGAAGCCCTCTTGCTTAGGCTAATTTCATTAATAACAGCCTAATATCTGCTGAAGGCAAAGCACAAAAGGAGAACTGGGCCATGATGATGATTTTTTTTCCCTTCACAGCCATGTGTATGTACAGCCCCATTCTTCTAGTGATTTGGCATTGTAAACCAATCATTGTAGGAAAATTCTGAGAAACTGCATGAACCTTTTGTCTCTAAACCACTATAACTCATAGTAGACCTTAAGGCAAACAAGAAAAACCACTGGCATCATCATTACTAAATAAAATCTACTAAAAAGATTTTTGGGTAAATCTCTTGGATTTACATGCTTCTCAACCAAAACCAAAATACAAACGGAAACAAATTACACAGAAACCCAGTATCCCAGATTGCAAACTTTCACATCAGATTGCAAACCAGGCTAGGATTTGGTTGGGTGGCCGAAAACTCCAACCTCACTGACCTGTCGCTTTCTGTGGCTTCTAGATTTGGCAGCCGATGCGTGGGAAGGCACCACAGCGAGGTCGGCAGCTGGGTGCCAAGGAAAAACCGACGGGGGAGAAAACAGCACCATCTTCAGCACCCTCCCGCTGCAAATCCGGAGGCTAAAAACCAAGCGTGACCAAAACCAAAAATACCTTGCCCATGCTCAGTAAAAATGTGAGTAACTAAAGAGTATCAAAGTTGTCTGCGTGTTTTCTTCCCAATGACAGAAATAAGGCTCTGCACTCTAGCAGTGCAGCTGTCCTTCCAGTGGGATTCCCACCACGTCAGCTAGGAGCATGAACTTACTGGTGTTTGTAAGTCATATCAAAAACTCTGTAAGCATAAAAACCTTGAAAAGGGTTTAGGTTTTGATTACTCTGACGGCTTTTAGCAACCTAAGCATTTTCCTTTTGACACTGGCTTACTCTCTTTGCGGGGCACATTATATTTTCACTTGGGTTTATTCCACCTCCTGGCATTGGAAGTGCATTCCTTGAGAGAGTAGCTGACATACCCATTCATGATGGTGCACAAAACGAAGCTTAATGAATCCCACATGCAACGTACTGCATGTGCCGAAATCAATGTACATTGCCGCCTCAGTATCTCCCTGCGAAATTGAGGCATTTGCTCCAAAATTTCTCTCTCAACAGGGTCTTTTCTTTTTTTTTGTAGCGCTTAACTGCCTTTTGTCTGCTCTTGTCTCCCTCCAGTGTCGCTCAGATGGCAATCTTTTATTCCTTGTGCAAACTCATTTGGAAAATGCTGGATGGGCTACAGCTGTGTACTGCTATGTAAGGTCTAATACATGTCAAGCAGCGCTTCATACGCGCTGAATAAACACAATAAACAGTGTTTTAATTGATTATTAACAAGGCAGGGTTCTAGGCTGAAAGTAGTATTTAAAATCGGATTTCATCAGCTAGTTTTGCAAAACTCTGAGACGCATTGATGCTGTACACGCTGCCATTTGAGCTCTGCAGTTTCCGCAGGGCTGCGGCAACCCGAGGTGAGGAAGCTAGTGACGAAGGTATTCACCTGTGCGAACACGCGAGGCTGTAGCCAGTGAAAACCAAGCAGTGGATCAAAGTATTAATGAAGCATGAACCTTACCTGGAAAGGTATTTTACCACATACCTTCTAAGAAATGAAATAAAGGGCATGTTTTTCAAGAGCCAACGTTCAGGTACTGTGGAACCTTTGCAGCTCAATCGTTCTCAAACAGGAAAATATGTTCTTGCTTTTATGTTGTATGAAGTCCGGATTTATACTCTCTGGTAGCAAATACTGACTTAAAATCAACATGCATTGTTTCTGAGAAAGGTATCTAAGTTGGATATGCAGCCTAGAACCATAAAAAGATTCTTTATATGATTTGTTTAAACTGATAACTATTAGACCATGCACCTGAAGTACTTTTCCACAGTAAAAATGTCAGAAACAACAACAACACTATAGAAAATTAAGGAATGGGTAATCAAAATAATTGTGGATCCAAAAGAGGTGCCTCTGACCCTCCCCAGGACACTTCTTGGGGAATCACAGATTTTTTTGAAGGGCTATTTAAAAGTTTGGGCAACGATTAATCTGAAATTAAATCCATAGTCTAAATTCTTTTTTATCCCAATAAACACTCTCCGCTGACTGTATTTCTCTGGGTCACCCTAGGAATCTTTGAGAAAAAGTGCAGTGTGATGCAACTAAACTTCTTTTTTCTTTTTCCTTCAAACAAAAAATATCAATATTGTCCTGAAATTTAGGTGGCAAAACCTGGTAACTTCTGCTAACTGGTAGGATGAAAAGCCTTCATTGAAATAAATGGCATATGATTCAAATGAGAAATAAGCATGGAGCAGATGAAAACGGCCAACTGCTATAATTACAAATTATGTTTTGTGCACAATCGCATCTCAAGAATTGTTACAGGATGCTGTGAAAACATAATCTTTTGTATTCACAGTCCAGAATAATATGGTCCATTACAATGATGTACTTTGGAGCAGAAATGTCACTGGTTGTGTTTCACATTGTTTCTGTTCCATCCACTGAATCCATATTCAGTTTTATTTTTTAAAAAGGAGAAATTAATTTTAGAGAACTGACAGCTCATACGAATATTTAGTTTTGCTTGCAAGTACCAGGAAAAAAAAACTATGGCAAAAAATTCAAGCTCCATGTTCCCCAGAATGGCTACTGAGAATAAATTCTATGTTTATTTCTATTTCATTTTCCTTGAACAACTGACTTTCCCTTGGGTATTTATTAAAAGCACAACAAGAGTGAGCCAAATTCACTTCTCAATAACAGCCATTCAGCATTGTTGAAGCTTGTAAAATTGCACTAGACTAGCCAAGGGGAAAATTTTACTCACTATTTAGTAAATATGTGTAATTTTTTTTCTTGTTGAGAAGGCGTATTGTTTATGTTTAAATTCTGTTTGCTCCTGCTTATCAAAGAAGAAAAAGGAGTTGTTTTATTATAAATCTGTGACTTCACATAGGAATGGATATGATGTATATGCTCTGTTCACTCGTTCAGTTGTGGGTTACCTGGGGCAGTCCTACACTATGCATTTCCCATTGGATTTGTTGAAGACTTGAGCAAAGTTTCCATCAACTCCACTGCATAAAGAACTAGTTCTGTTTTCTTCTGTACTGTTTTCCTGAAGATTCACATAAGTAATCTTAATTGACCTACATTCGAAAATCCACAGATTGAGGAGGTGTTAGTAGCAGAATAGCTTAAACGGAATTTGGCCACTGGGAAGGTCTATTCTCCGAGGAAGGTTGAGGGAGCATTTTTACGCTGCAAACAGTGCGTGACAGACACATCCACTTTCGTAGCAGCTAAACCGGCAAAATCTACAAAAAATGCAATGGGCCAGAAGCCACCAGTCGGACTATGACCACAACTGAGATGGTTCACAAGGCAGCAGCCAAGCTGTCTCCGCACCGTGACCCTCCCGCCTCCGCCACCAAGGTTCCATCAGGCCAGGCTGGGCTACCCAGGCTCGCTCTTCACCTCCCAGCCCAGACGTCTCAAACCTGTCCTGATACCGCGTCAAACGAAACACCCAGTTCCATCATGTAAGATCACTTCTCCCAGCGCAGCTGACCATCACCGTGGTTTTCGTACCGTTTATGTCGTTTTCAACTGAGCTTGCAGGAAAAGTAATTTTGCACTAACGCAGTAGCATCCACCTATGACTCCTAAGTGGAGTACGTGGCCAAGAGCAGGGCTTCACGTTTCTTGCCCGCTACTCCCCAAGAAATTCCAGTTTATAGCTTGTTAGTGGAAAAATGATGTCTTCAACATCTAAGCCAATGTTTTCAGAAATATCATGGATTGTCTTTATTGCCAGCATAACAAACCCCTCCAAATATAATAGCAAGTAATGTGACCATTGCCCTTGGCAGCACCATTAAACTGGGCAGTGAACTACTTCAAATAGCTGTGAGTGTTAAACATTAGTTCTGCCTTAAGTAGGTTGATTTTAACAGTCAAATGTGCACTGCAGTCTATCTGAACATTAAAAGCACCTTTCAAACTTAATTTTACAGAAATGTTAACGACCAGAACAAACTATTGAAGGCAAAAAAGAAAAGTAATTATTTCAACAGATGAAAGGAAACAGTAAATTAACACTCTTGTTTTAAAAGGGAGCTCAGTAACTTATCTGCTGTAAGGAAATACCATTAACTGGAGGTACTACAGATATTTCACTTCACATGTTTATGATTTGGGGTTTCTTTTCTCTTCTGGCCTTTAAAAATGAGGTTTGAGGCAAAAGGAGAGCTGTAAACCTTTAATTGAAATACAACAAGTTCCAGAAATGCTTTATCAAAATCACAGCAACAGAATTGGTTCCTAAATATCTACATTATGTGTCATGTACATGCAGTGAGGGAAAGGAAAACCAAGACAGAACAGAACAAAGCCTTCAACAGCAACAATCTTTACGCCCATAGAGGCCTATAAAGACTAAAGAAAGGAGTAAG
Source organism: Eurypyga helias (assembly GCF_000690775.1). NCBI lineage: Eukaryota > Metazoa > Chordata > Aves > Eurypygiformes > Eurypygidae > Eurypyga > Eurypyga helias. The sequence continues at coordinate 62,272 of NW_010235214.1, forward strand.
GCTGAACTAGAATGACTCAGAAGTATTCCTAATATACCACCAGTGCCTATGTGGATAAAAAAAAAAAAAATTAGGAACAGCTAAACTAAACCTATGATTATATTAAAAATTGTCGAGGGAAAAATTTGTCATAGCTTAGAAAAAATTAAGCTGCTTGTTATAAAATAGAAAACATACCAGTTTTTGTACATAAGCTATTATTCAGTGCAATTTTGAAAACTGTTTAAAAACAGTCATTGGCTTGCAAGCAAGATTTTCTTACCATATGCGTTGCAATATGGAAGCAGATTGTAGTCATTTCCAAAAGGAATTTCAGATATATATTTTTTAAAAAGTTTACAGCAAAATTTAGGTGATCATTATTTTTTTGTAGACATGCATTTTCCACACAATAAAAAATGTACTGATATAAATGGGGGGGTTGAAAATAATTTATTCTGCATAATCAGCACAGCTACATATGCTTTTCATTCTGAAATGACTCATTCACAGACTTCAAATGATGAAATAGTAATTATTCTCGTGACTTATGCATGTCCACTTTGAAAATATGGCCAAATGCACGGTTTATTCAGCAAAGCTGCATTGCTGATGAAAGTGGCTTTAATCTTGGCTTTTAATTAACAGTCTTTCATAAAGGATACTTGAGCAGATAAAGATATGATACTGCATTGCATATATATCAGCGTGCAGGTGTTTATGCATACTTCTACGGATACCTAATGGAATAGACCCCCCCACATTCATGTGAGACATATATGACCGAAGAGGTAAGGAAAGAACGGCATTCAGAGTTTAGCAATCCTGAAGTCAGCTGAGAATGAGAAGGTCAGGACAAACTGATGATGTAGTCTCAGAAAGCACTGGCTTTGACAGAATAGACAATTTAAGTATTTCCCACGCCCTCCAGCACAGCTCATCAGCCCCTTCTCTGAAAATCTTTTGGATGCCTGTTTTTCAACTGCATCATACAAAAAGATCCTTCACTAACACCTCTGGATGATATAGGATTATTATTTTGGGGAGCATTTCCTTGCTTAAGGTATTTTGATGGGGAAATGGACGCCATCTGGCTCATTCTTACACATTATTTAAACCATGGCAGCGCATGTCACTTCATACAAAAACAGGAGTGGGAGTTGTTTAAGGCCCTTGGCCTTTTTTGCTAGCTGAACAAAATGTATTGTCTTCTCCAACCTGAAGAAGAAATTGAGGAAAGTGTGGAAAAAGACACACAGAGTGGAGCCTTTGATGGACAGAGTGTAGGCAGGTGAAATATCCAAGGCTTCACCCTGGTGACAGTTGGAGAACAGGATGCCCTGGCCCTAACCGGCAGGCTGGACGCAACTGTACTAATGTACCCAAGACAGACGCTTCCCAAAGGAGAAAGTCAAGTTTGGTGGGGAGTCACTGCATCAAGGCTATATCCGGAGAGCGGAACATCATTGGGGAGATGACCAGAATCCCGGAATGTCTGAGGCTGGAAAGGAGCTCTGCGGCCATGCCCAAGCCGTGCTGCCCACGGCTGGCTGCCCAGGTCTGCCCGAAACGCCGCAGTGGCAGGGAAGGTACAGCAGACTTTGAACTCAGGGCTTTAAAAGCTGGTTGGAAAGAAAGAAGGTGTGACTGGAAGAGGGTTAGCAGTTAAGCAGACCACTGGCATGGGAGGAGAAGCCTACTCCACAATTAACTCTCTCTTCAGTAGCCTCTCTTCATTTGAGGGTATTAAGAGGACAATTCGAGGACTAAGCAATAGCTGAAGACAGCCCTGCAAGACAGGATTATAGGGTGGAAACCCTTCAACCCTTGGATCAGACGGTCTCAGAAATTGCCAGATACACTCCCCAAAAAAAGCTGCAGCCTGCCATCTCTGTCTCGCTCACCCAACACGTCGATCAAACGTTAGTTGGTATTGAGTTGTGATAAATACCACCACGTTAAAGCCTTCAAACACTAACTCCTACTTCTTCAAATGCATTAGGATGGTACTCTTGCTACAAACACATCTGCATCGAATATTAGGGCAAGAAGTGTTTGTGAGCCACCAGTCTAGAATCATGTTTTAGCTGCACACAGCAAGGTATACGCTTATTTAAAAATAAATGTGAAATTCAGTCTTCCACAAAAGAAGCAGTGTCATGAGAAAACCAGGCTTTAAGTTTTGTAAACGCTGCGTTTTCAATATTAGAGTGTCAGTCTTCATTCACTCTCTGACAAGGTTGTCAATCAAACAGCAATCTAGTTTTGTAAGACTTTAACCAAAGATCAAAGCAATGATACTGCTGAGTTCACATTACCTTCCCAGAGATAACTACTTGAACACTTTCATAGCACTGCATCGATATTAACTTTGCACCATTCCTTCCAAGCAAATAAAAGAGTACGAAGTTTGACAGCCTTCTGGCTTCTGCTCTCAGCCCTGATCTGAGCCGAATCCCAGTCCCCATCCCCTCTACCCCTTTGTAACTGCCACCTGGATATTGAAGTTGAGGACTGCAGGAGTTGCATTCAGTTAAACTTCCGTCAATTAAAAAGAAAATGAAATGTGCCTTCTGTCTCCTTTGGGAAACACAGTGAGCGTCTTTTACTCAATAACAATAGTTGGGCAATAAAAAGATGAGTGAGCAAAATGTGGTATATCATCATTTTGCTTTTGACTTCAGCCCAATGGCAAATGAAAGGCATCCAAAATCAATTTCAAGAAGCTAATAAATTCAGTATGTGAAAGCAGTGAAAATATAACTTTTGCAGCCTCATCATCAAGCTGATTTGTAAGCAAAGCTGGGCCCAATTCCTGCACACTATGTCACCCATATTTTCAGTTTCATGCAGGTAATATACTATTTCTACAGAGTTTATATTCTGAGGCTAAACATAGATATATATATATCTTCTTTCCACAAACATATGTCCCGGTAATATCATAATAAAAATCTGAATGTACTGTGCCCAGGAAATCGTGTCGATCACTATCAGTTCCTCCCTCCCCTAACAGAGAAAGAAAGGTGAGGGCTAATGCTGCGCGCAAGGGCACGCTGGAAGCACAGCTCCTGCCCGCCACAGCCCCGCACAACTTCCAGAACAGACCCCTTTACGGCAGCACGGGGAGGGGGCTGCTGGGGTTTTTATGTGCTTGTTAACTGCCTGAGAAGCTTGCCAGGCCAGACCCATGCAAAGGCAAGCTTCCAAAGGGAAATGAATTGATGGTAATTACAACCCAATTGAAAGTACTCCCTGAGCAACGCTGAATACCTCCAGTGTACACACAGCTTCTGATCTGACTAGGAAACAATACACAGGGCTTCCACTTACTCCAAGCAGCTACTTCCAATTCACATGAGAAGAAATTTGATCCGCAGTTTCTACCGTGACCTAAGAAACTTTGTCTCAGGGTCAAGTCCATTCAAATGGCTCAGGGGCAACTGCTGTTACGAGCTACCTGGCCTTTACCAAGGGGCTTCATACAAGACGTGATTTCGCAGTGCGATTTCAGATAAACTACATGAGAACGGGAGGGCGGCACGGATGTACCTCACCTGGCTCGTCAGGCCAGGACTAACCCCGACAGGAGCAGGGACGATGCACCACCTTTGCTTACACACCAGACTGGCACGAGCAGCACAAAAAATCACCAAAGCAAGGTCAAGCCAAGGCCTGTAAACAGTGATACCGCAGGCCTGGGAACTGCGGGTCTGTGTTGGGAAAAATCAAAATTTCTGACAGCAGCAGCTTCTATTTCTGACGTAGCCCATCTGCGTGATGCCTTTTGGACTTTTTGTTGACCGGAACCACCTGCAGACGGTGATATTACAGAAGGCCATTCACACTTACCAGACTTACTTAGAAGTCACTAACAGCACTCAAATTTTCTTGGGGTGTGGTACTTATTTATGAAGAATAAATACATTTTGAAATCCCCTCCAAAACCAAACAGGTTTCTGGCCTTCGAGATTTCTATGTTGATACATGCATTTGTTTCCTGTAGAAAAAAAAAGATATAAAAAGGAAAAAAAAAAAGGTGGCAGGTAGGCAGGCACTAGGTGCTGGATAGAGCTTGAATTGGCAGGGCAAAACGTGGATAGAGTGTAAGTGAGGAGTGATGGTGTACGTGGACTGGGGACATGTGTGAGTTTTAGAAAACAGCAGGTGGAGAAAACTGTAGAACAGAATGATATTTAAAGGGGAGAAGTAAGAACTAGGTGAGAACAGTAAAGGAATCACACTCAGAGCTTTTGTCACTTAGTTCATACTGTGAACGTGTCCAGGTTTTTCCTTCCCAAAGCAGAAGCAATGGGAAATGCTGTTCGTTCTTACTCTATTTCTTCACCACAGCATCATCCTCCTCAGTTGGTGGCAGCTTTTGATAGCCTAGACTGTTATTATGGGATCTGGGACAACTATTTCCTCACACTGCAGAAAACACTATGCTTATTTTTCATGTTAGAAATACCAAATCTTGTTTACTTTGTCTTCACTCCAGGATTTTACTGACCAAATGAAAATGAGTGACTATAAACCCCAACTCAAGGCTGAATTACACTGTAAACCCCTTTCTTTTCTATTTGTTAGATCCCTTTTACCTGTTCACCTCTAATGTTTATAAGCAGGAGGAAATAATAATTTTTCTGGTCTCAAACACTGTTTCTCCAGCTGAAGACAGCCTGTGCCATGCCCCACTCTCCACACTTTCAGCTTTCTAAAATACCTCCAGCAAACCCAGAAAATCTAAGAGATTACGTTACTGATATTTCTGTAATACCAAACAAGCACAAGTGTATCTTTCAAACCTCCTCCGCAGATGAAGCAGGTTACAAACGTGTGTGAATCTACAAGTCACCTTTAAAATAACAACTCCTCAGTGCACGTGTAACCCAGTCCCCTGGACTTTCTCATACTGCTTTTCCGCTTGAGTCTTCTCGCCTTTCTGGGCGACCAACGGCGCTGCCCAGGAGAAGCCCACGTACGAGCTGTGATCATAGGCTGGCTGGTGTCTGGATTTCCCCAGAATGCAAATGGGAGCGGAAGGCCGATGAGCACATATGTTTCTCTGTGAAACAGAAGTCAAGCTGTGAATGCCACGCGTCACCCAGCGACGCGGAGCTGTGGGAGAAGCGAGCCTGTCCACCCCAGCTGACCCACTCCTCGCATCCCCGCGGCGCCGGGGGGGACCGCCCGAGCGGGGCGAGCCCTGTTCTGCGGGGACTCCCACACACCACACGTGCAACGTGCTGTCTTTCTCTGCATCCCAGAGCCCAGCAACGTACCTCTAAGGTTTGTTGCCGGCGAGCTGCCTACTGCGCCACGGGTAACATTGCGAGAGCCACTCCTAGCCGTCAGCGTGGTGAAACAGCACTACATAGAACCATAGAATCACAGAGCGGTTTGGGTTGGAAGGGACCTTAAAGACCATCTAGTTCCAACCCCCCTGCCATGGGCAGGGACACCTTCCACTAGACCAGGTTGCTCCAAGCCTCATCCAGCCTGGCCTTGAAGACATCCAGGGATGGGGCATCCACAGCTTCTCTGGGCAACCTGTCCCAGTGCCTCACCACCCTCCCTGTGAAGAATTTCTTCCTGATATCCAATCTAAGCCTCCCTGTTTTCAATTTATACCCATTACCCCTTGTCCTGTCACTACAGGCTCTTGTAAAAAGTCCTCTCCCAGCACCCTTGTAGGCCCTTCAGATACTGGAAAGGTGCAATGAGGTCTCCTCGGAGCCTCCTCTTCTCCAGGCTGAACAAGCCCAATTCTTGCAGCCTTTCATCATAGGAGAGGTGCTACATGACAAGTAGCTGCTCATGAACCGTACGTCAGCTGCTTCTGTCCCTGAGCACCCTCACTGCTGCGGGGGGCTACTCCTGCCCAGGCCTCTCGTCAGGCTTCGCTAAGCGCACAGTGATTCTTACGTATTTTAAGCATGAATTACCTGCACAGTCAGTCTGTCGTGCCCACAGGATTTAAAATTAATTTTAAAAATTAAAGTGTAAAAAGCTCAACTTTTCTGCATTTCCTTTTATCATTGGTAACTGCACTCAAAACCAGTTTCTCCTAAATTCTGAATTTCTTCCAGAATTTCTGAAGACAGCAGTTTTATAAAAAACATTGAAAAAGCAGAATATACTTAAACACAAAAATACCTAACTGTATCCATAACTAAGTCTTCATTTAGTTAAAAGTTTTGATATTATCTCCATTATTTACTCTTCAAAGGAGAACAGTAATTGGGAAAGTTCTGCAAATTTGCACTAATGAAGCAGAAAAATCTACTATGAAAGTACTGAATTTTATTAATAACCATGTAAGCAAATAAATACAAAATATTGAAAACATAAGTATACCTAGCCCTTTCTTTTTATGCTTTAGATAGTATCTTATTTAAAATGACTTATAGATCATTCCTAGATCTTTATATAAATTTGAGCTGGGAATAGTAATTTTGCCACAAATTTGAACTTTTATCAATGAATTTATATTCGACAAACAGTGAAAAGGAGAAGCCACTTAAATATGTAGCAGAATTCCATACTAAAAAAATTGTATCGAGAATAGGAAAATAAAAAGCAGATAGAACAAGAGAGAGGTAGAGGAAAAAAAAAAAAGAGAATTCACACTATACATTATCACCACCACTTACACCAAGGTAAGATTTAGGATACCCCCTCAGTCCTGATGCACAGGCTCAGAACCAATATGCTTTCAAAATGTGGGTGGGTTAATTGCAGAGGAGACACAGACCACAGCACCCATCCTGAAGTGCAGTGGTAGGAGGAAGGGTGAGGGTTACGCTGTCTTTCCACAGCCTTCTCCCTGCTGCAGCAGCTGACTGCGGCTCCAGCGCGAGCAGCGTCCCGCGCTCTCTAAGGCTGCTGCTGACCCCCAGTCAGCCTCTCTGTTGGTCCAGGACTGCCCGAGCCAAGTCACCGCAGGCACACCGCATCCTCTAACAGGTCTTCAGTATCACAGCTGCCAAGAGGAATGCGGTGGAGAGCTACAGGTGACTTTGTGCCCCGGGGGAAACCCCTGCCTCCCCACAGAGCCTCTGTCCCGTGGAGTGTGACACGCAGCGCAGCCATCACTACTTACACGGGAGAGCAAACCACAGCTGACAGAGCAGAACCAATGCATCATCCACCCAACCAAGCTGAGACGCGTTCGGTGGAGTTCCATACCTTCCGCTGCAGCCAGAACGATGCCAGATCTTACTGCCGGACAACCGACCCCTAACAGGAACATGGAAGAGTGCTGGCGTCGGAGCGTGACCCACAGGGCACAGAGATTAGGGGGGTTATTAACCAAAAATTGGTGAGGTCTTACTCTAACTGCCAACCCATACCAATACCTTTTCTGGGTTTTGATCTTTATCAACCGGCCCTTTAAAGTAAACCCCACGATGGTTTTTGTTTACGTCTTTCTTCCCTCCCCCACATCCAGCATCTTTTCAGGCTGCCTTCACGAAATCTCTCTAAATCCGTGGGAAAAACGGATGCCATTAAATCTGCCTTACTACAGTACGTGTTAGCACCATTATATGAAATAACTGCTCCTTGGGAGGCTCTAGACAGTCAATTAACCCCCAAATCACAACTCAAGCAGCAGAGCAGACACTCAGTGAATAAAGGGTAGGGGTTCAATTCTCAATTAGGATGAATTTTTTTTCCTTAATAGTTTAATCTTGTGGTCAATTAAATCCCCGGCGTTGTATTAATTATTATATGAATTCTAGGCAACTTCTAATTTAAAGGTTAGTTATGGTGTACTACAACTGGACCAGAGTCCTGGACTTAAATTTTCCAAAGCTGAAAGCCTATTCTACCTTAAGGGCAAAAATACTCTCCCGTGACAAAAAATAGACAAGGAAATGTCTTTACGCTGTGCTTTCCTCATATGGGATACTTTAAATGTCTCCTGTATTTTCATGCCAGAGCTAAGGCTGCAACATAGATCATTAGAACTAAGTCTATGCTGTACCACATATTATAGCACCAGTTCTATTGAAAAGGATTTCTAAGCCGACTTTTAGGGATTAATCTCATCTCCAATTGTTGAGCTTTTTTCCTAGATTGTTGGGCACAGCAGCTTGGAATAGTCGCTTACTTTTCCATCTGTTAGACATATCGAGACTATCAGTTTGTGAAGTACTTTCTTGGTACTCTTTTTGGTAGAATAAAGTCCTGGATTTCCTTGGGGAAGCAAAGGACATATGCTGATGCTCTACGGTTTCTGAGTTGCTGCAGAGATGAATTCTTCTTGGCCAGCTTTCTGTTGAGTAGGTGCTGGAATCATATAAAACAGCAACTTATAAAAAAAAGTAAAATGGTGAGTTCCCCGGCCAAATCAGTGATCTTTTTTCAACTAATTATTTTTCTTGCTCAAAATGAAGACAGTTTGTCTTTGAAAAGCCTGTCTATCATTAAAAAAGAAAAGTATTGAAAGTTTTTGAAACAACTATAACAGATGTCATAGTAGTTGAAAGTACAATTAGAAAGCACAACGCCGCAGAAATAAAACTTCAAACAAAAGCGGAAAGAGTTCTTTGTGCACATCAATAATTCAGAATGATTTAAGAACTGTTTTATAGATGCAAGTGGAACTCTTTCTGTCTATATATAAATTGAATGTGGTCTTTATAGGCAGACAAAAAGAGGATACAATCCTTTTAAATTATTTTTAGGATAACTGTTTCCACAACAAACATCATTATTTATCAGTTTTGAAAAGAAGCCAACTGCTAACATTTGAAATGCACTAATCTTGGCACACCACACAGAAAACGGTAATCTCCCCCCTTTTCAAAACCAGTTTTGCATTTCTTCTACACATTTCACAAGTTCTTATCTCAAAGCCCATGCAGTGTTACCTATTTCTATCAGAAATCATTATATTGTATTTCTAATCACCTTCCCATAGCTAATTTGGTAACTCAGGAAAGGAAACATTTATTGCTACCAGATGCTGTTACCTTCCTGCTCACTCACATGCTACTATAAATTGATTCAACAGCCTGGAAAACAAGGTTTAATATGTATTATTTTGCCTTCTGGATTTCTTCTGTGATTATATTTCTCTTTAGATAAACAGTCTCATTTCAGTGATGCAAACACTAAATTTACAGCTACTTATCGGCCAGGATGTACCCACACCACACGGTGCAGTGCCATGTAGTGAGACCGGAGAGTCTGCCTGCTGCGGGCAGTTCAGCCCCACTGGCCGTGGGGCTCCCGCTGCCGCCAGCCCCACCGCGGATGTACCGGCTGCCCCAGGAGAGCAGGTCAGCCCTGCACCCGGCCGCCCTGCTGCTGCTCCTTGGCCAACAGCGGTTCCCATCGGGCACGTGTTGCACAGCCCATGCTCCGCTTCTCCGGAGCCTGAGACATCCGCCGGCCAGATCCCTCATCCTACCGCCTGTGACAGTATGAGCCAAACCTTTGAAAGACACACTTCAAGTTATTTCTTCCTTAATTAGATTTTTAAGGGTGAGCTGGAATAGCCCATGGAAGAGGCAGAAGAGGTTTCCCTGAACCTGATGATCTCTGTTTCTGCATTTCTCTATATCGTTATGTCCATATGTAACTTGAAGTAAATTTTCTATTCGAAACTACCTGCACTGTTTTTCTCTGTCCCTTTTCGTTCTTTTGTAAAACCCCTACATGCTAAAATGGGTTTTTGATGGATATGCAGTTTTGTGTGTAGAGAGATGAGATTTTCCTTTTCAGATGAGAAGGAAGATGTGGGAATAAATGAGGCTGTAAACTTCCTTAAGAGGAGATGGGAACAGACATTTTTGTAAGCCATAATAAAGAGAATCCAGTACCTCAATAGCTTCCACTTACACATTTGAACATCAGAACACAATTTCACTGAGTCAACCAGAATACAAAAGTGGCTGCTTTGCTGCTCCCTACCGCATGAGACACCATGTGCTGTCCTTGAGACAGTGGAACACTGACAAGACACAAAATCTAGGAAAACTACAAACTTCAAACTTTGAGACTTCAGTTATCTATCATTAAAATTTATTAACTCATACTTTTGTAAGTTAGCTCACACAGCTGAAAAAAATACACAAAAATTATGTCAATTTAGCTGCAACTATTACAGAAAGATAATCATATTTTTCAGATACTTAGGACTGTTTAGATTCAGCATTTTAGGCAATTAATGATATATAAGCTGCTAGCTGTGCAAAATTAAAACTCCAGCCTGATTTATAATATATTTAAGAGATGCTATATAGGCAGTGATGTTTACAGAACACTCACCCTAAAACAGGGTGCTGAAAAATTATCTTGTATAATACCGAGAATTCTTCTTATGAATAAGACTATAGTCTAGAAACGCCCAACTTAACTTTCTGCTGAGATTTCAACATGTGTGTATAGAGAGATTAGTAACAAATGTTCTTGAAACAATACAACTATCTCTCAGCAACTCACTGACCAGTTTATGAGTATTGGTGGCTTTTTTTAAATATCAAAAGCTTTGTACAAAGAAACAAAGGAATTAGGGCATGATGGAATCATTGTTAATGTTATTATTACTGTTATTTCACAAAAATATTATGCTTTCCTTAAAAAACAGCAGTTAAAAGAAAATTCAGTATATATAAATACACTTTTATAGAGTAAATTCAAGCTCTCCTTTCTGTCTAAATCCCTTCTGCCTGTAATGCTGTAGGCTATCTGACAATAATATCAAAAAGTCAAACAGCAACTCTGGGGACTCCTCTTCTAATATGTGAATTCCTCCACACTTTCGCATGGAGGGCACCTTCATCGCAATCACTTTTTAGATTTTAAAACTAACAAAAAACCAAAACAACAGTAATAAATATAGGCCAATCTCCTAATTGGCAGATTCTAAAATGTCTCCAAAGGTTACAGATGTATAACATGCTCTTTTCTGAGCAATTCAGATTTTCTGACCTCTCTGAACAGACACGTGTACACACACATATTCCGTTTTCTGCTCCAGCTCAGCCATCAGCCAGAGATGCTCCATCCTCCAACATATTCTGCATCAAAAAGGCACCTTCTACCACACCAGAAGAGGCATTCGTCTGAACTGTCATTAAAAATTTTACGGTTATGTACCCCCTCGCTGACCACACTCCCCCCAGTAAGCCATGGGATACGTCAGCAAATTCACACAAGCCAAGTCGAGCTATCAAAACACTGCACAGCAGGCCAGGTGACGGATAAAATAGACTCAAAACTACACAATATTTTATAGATTATAACATCTCAAAATACACCTGGAAGCAGAATTTTATTTATTAAACTACTTGTTATAGCCTGTCTTATTCTGTCAACTAGAAGAAAAAATTGCTTTGGAAACTATCATCACAGTGACTACAAAATAAAAGAGGAAAAATACATCAAGTTTGTATCTCGAAAGCAACACGCAACGGCCAAGCATGACCCAGGAAGTGAGCCTGGGGAATTTTGTATTGGAATAACTCACTGTCTTTCTAGCTTTGTACTCATTTGCCTTGAATTTCAGAATTCTAATGTCTAAAAAGGTTAAAGCGTGAGTGAGCCTGTATATGTGCAATATAAGCTTTTATAAAAACTATACGTTTTTAACACTTCTCACAAACCCAATTAAGCATTACAAATACATCACGAATGAACAACATCCTCAAATGACTTCGGAGCCCAACTTCTACTTTAGTGGTGGACAGATACGGTTGGACTGGATGATCTCTAAGGTCTTTTCCAACCCAGTGATTCTATGATTCTACTTTCAAAAATGGCTCAGTTACTGATTTTCACAGGTATTTATGCAAACTACAGTTACAGAAAGAGGAGTGATGTCTCACAAACTCTCAAGTCTAATCCTTCGAGCTAAAGCTACGAAGGCGCTGTGTGCTGGGCACAGACGTGTCGATGAGGCACTGATGAGGTCTCTAAAAAGAACAACAGCCAATCTCAGCTGCCTTTAGCCCTCTAAATCCATGCCCTAGGTCCTTCTGGCCACAACTGTTTTGGCTGTGAGGCTTCACTTGGGTCCTGTTTGGAGAATGTGAGACAGATGATAAGCTCACAGATGACAGTACTTCTTGGCTGATGGTCTCATGAGCCCCAAATGGAGTGGCCATTTGAGAGACAAGAGTTCTGTTTTCAAATGATCAGACTATTGGTTTGGGATTATTTAGTAAAGCATTTTGGGGAGGGGAGAAAAGACACAAAGCAGCTCAACAGAGTAGCTCATAATGCAGCAGGCCAGGGGACCTAGCTAAGGAGCCTGCTCTCATGAATATTTAATCCCTCAGGTGAAGCAGAACAGTTTATCTGGAGACAGAGTGACAGATGCAATGCAGAGACACAGCAGCCTGGAAGAGGCTTCACTTAGGAGATTCAACCTCCCCCTACAAACTGAGGAGTTCTGAGAAGGAAGTTTACTGCCCACAGAGCACCCCAGCGATGGGGTATCCCAAATACAGCAAGGCACACGTGTCTCTCCTTCCATCTTTTTATAGTCCTAAGTACCTGCTACAAGAAGAATATTCCGAGCTGGAACTCCTCCACAAATGTAAGCGCTTGCCTCCCTCCTGGTGGCAGGCACCAGCCTCTCAGAGCGACCCAGGCAGCCCCTCCTGGGGGCACTTCCCAGCACCAGCCAGCTTGCTGGGACAGGTACTGATAAAAAAAAGTTTCCAGACATATTTCTATGTACGTAGTTTTCTGTGTGAGGACAGTAAGGTTTTGGGTAACATACATAATATACTTGCTAATAATTATTTTACATATTTACTTGCTGATTCTTACACTGTCTCACCCATGCATCTACGTGCTGCAGTATTAGGAAGAATCATTAAAATAACATCAAAACATTAGTACTGAACTTACTCAAAAGTGCAGGGAGTGTCATGGAAAGAATTCAAACTGGGCCATTTTTCTTCAAAATAAAGTGTTTGGTTTAAATAGCTGAAATGATACTGATTGCTTACCACTGTGGCCTCCCACTCTTTTGGGTATGATGCTCAATTTCCAAAGCACACCTGACCATACGGAGAAGCTACAAATAGAACTGTCCATCCCCGGAAATAAATATGGCTATAATAAACAAATACTAACACAGTAAGTAGTTCTGTAGTGGTGCCCTCTGCCCCAACAATTGAACACAAAATCCGATTTCCTTGAAATTACAGCCTGAGCTGGCAGTGGTCCGGACCTCCTCATGTTCCGCAGCCCCAGTGGCTTCTGAGTTCAGTATGTGGGTCACACCAGCTCTGCTAACAAGACACCCCGTAACTTTAGCGATGTAATTCAATGCAATGTCTGGAATATAATGAAGAACACACTTGTTCTGGTTTCACGACTACCTATCTATTTCAAGAAGATAATCTTTTTCCACTTCCAATCTCAGGTAAGTTCACTACTTTCTATGTCCACTAAGGATTTATTACTTCCCATGATCAGGCCTGGAGCCAGGCCCACGGCTGTCACCGTGTCACTCGGTGTTTCACCGGTATGTAACATCCACCTAAGGGCGAAGCGACAAACTCCAAAGCCTAGCTCACTATTTGTAATCCTTACAAAAGAAACCTGTATTTTATGAAGTGCCGCTTCTATGAATTTCTTGAAGGCCTTCCTCAGACACAAATACTGCAGACCTTTCAAAATCACCAATTAATGATTTTTGTCATTAATTCAAAATTTTATCTGTTCACTTAATTTGGCCTAAATCAAATGCAAGAAATATGCCAAAAGCATCTTTTCCTGTAACAGACACCTGTAGTGAAAGCAGAAATTGCTGACTTCTAAGTAGTTTTCTAGTGAAGAAGTGTTCAACAGGAGCCTGTTGTCCTTGTGAGAAACGACACAGGTTTTTTCAACACAATATACTGTCTGTACAAACACAAATTTTGAGGGGTGACAGGCTAGACTTACTGGATGAGTTCAAACAGAAAAGAACCTCCATGCCCGTGTGGTTACACACACAGTTTCTCAGGAGCGGGTTTGGTGCCTATGGCTGGCTCAGGGCACAAGCAGAGGGAGGCTGAATCCCTGTCAGAGCACTCCCAGAGATCTCAAGGAATTCTGTAACACGAGAAAACCATTCAGCAACCTTTCAGGATGCATATTTTTCAGATCTTACTGCTCGTAATGAGGACTGAAGGCAAACTTATTAAATAACTCATAGACATTAAGAATGTCACCAGCTGCAGTTTCCAGGTTAATGACTTCGCATCAGAGGTATTATGAACCAGAGGATTCAAAGGGCCAGTTTTAATATAAGTGCTAACTCTAAGGAAAAGATTCCCGGGCCTAATCCAAAAGCTTTCTTAGGTCACTGGCTGCCAATCAGCAATTTTTCTCTCCTTTTTATGCCTCTCAAATCTGATATAGCTCAATAAGATGGATCTACCTAAAACTCAATTCACAGTATTGGAGGAAAAATGGAAATGGTAAACTCTGAAGAGACAATCTGACTTTGGAGAGTAGGTACCTTATTTCTGTCTTATTTCATTCTTATCTGCTCATTTTATTCCACAGACTCACACAAATACCTTACTTAAAAAATCGGTCCAAAGCCTTTTCAGGAAGAAAAATTCATTACTTCAGCATATTTATCTAAACTCACAATTTGTAGTGTTTAGACATCAATACTTTAAGGTCACTGAAATCTAATAAATAAAACATATTAATAAATTATATATCAATGTAAGAAACTGTCTTGGTCCAGCTGCCACGATAATTATGACGCAGGTATTTTACTCTTCAGAAAAAATGCAATCTTAAAAATGATTCTGCAAACCAAGTTCTAATATAAACTTAATGTAAAAGATGTGTCCTTGGAATACTTCACTAGATCTTGCACAACTGCCCTTGTATTTATAAACATCTGAGCAACAGTTAAACACACATCATAACCTTATGTGTCTAAATGCTTTAAAAATTAAAGCTCTACCATTACTTTCTACTTACACACATTGTGAATCTAAGTGTTAATAACAGTTTGCCTTGGTTTCATGGGTTTGGGTTGTTTTGGATTGATTGACTGATGAAAAATCACATCTACTCTTAGGCCACCATTTTAACAGCTGTCAGTTCACTTGCAGGTTAAATTTAACAACAAAAAAAAAAAACTTGTGGAAAAAGCCTTTTCCCAGAATAGAGCACTGTGCTTCTTATCTTTCAGTATTCTCAGAGGACAGAAAATGTACAAATCTCACTGAATTTTCCAGCGAACATTTGCACTGCGCATGTCACTCGGGGCTTTTGGAAGAAGGAACCCTTGCAACCTTTAAACCCATGTACTACTGCAGCCACTGCTTATGAAACGACCCCATACACACACCTAGATACCAAAAGGAACGTGACTTCTCTTCTAATTTGGGGAGTTTTCCATGTAGCTCAAGAGGAGATTCATGAGCATGTTCGTGAAGAAAATTGATTTTTTTCCCATTGTATCTTTAACTTGCAAGTATCGGTACGTCAAAGAAACACCATGGTGAACGTTGGAAATGTCGGCACCTATTGTACACTGTGCATACACGCTGCGTGGTAGAGCTCCCTACTCCTCTTTCTCTTTCTTATTCCTTGCACTCTCCACCTGGATGCTTTCAGATTAATTGTTGGAAGAGTAACACTCTCCGGAGGACACCCCCAGCACCGGGGCCTGTTGCTGTTTCAGGTGTTCTGCACCTGCTCGTTCTCCTCCCCTCACATCCTGAGTAACCCAGTCCTTCGGCAATGATTAATTTAAATGGCATAAAACCTCTTTTCCACTAATGAAACACAATAAATAAATAGTTATTCTTTCATTACCATAGTTTCTGCCCATCTGAAAATATTTCACTCAGCTGACAGAAATGATGCAAAATTCCCATTTCCTTGAAGTAATAAAGGGAAAGGTGTTCTTTAATAAAATGAAAAGGGATAGTTGCCAGATGCACAGTTTTGGAGACTACCGTCTATTGGAAACATGAGACAGAGCCCTTGAGTGCAGATTTCTGCTCTGAAGATGCAGACAACTGGGCCAAAGGAGGCCAGCATCGCCCCCGGGCAGCTCTGGGAAATTCAGAGCGAATCACTTTCCCACCAAACAACCTTTACTTCTACTCAAGGACTGCCTGAACAATGGTTGAGTTGAAGATACTGGTCATTTAGGATATTTTCCTATGCAATTTTACTCTGGCTCCCTTTGGGTGGAGTGCAGCTCCAGTGCCCCAAACGCCCACGTCAACCCACACGTCCTGCTCGCCTCCCACTGAAACTGGAGCAGGGGGGCATGGCACCAGCACGGCTCCCACGGCATGGCATCGGCCCAGGAGGTACAGCACTTGTGCAGCCAGGGAGCGTGTACCATTCCCGTCTGGAGTAACAACCAGCAGTATTAGCTGGGACAGCGATGTTTCAGAATACCAGGCTTTGGCCAAACTGTTCCCACTAAAGACATCACGAGCATTCCCACTGGTTTCTGTGGCAAGGGTTGGGCCAGTGTCTTTTATTGCTCCATCCTATATGAGGAGTTTGAAATATTCCTTGTCATGCAGTCAAACAGAATAATTGTACCAGCATTTAAATCCGACTGGAAGGCACGGCCAAACTCTTTTCTGGCTCGTTTAACCTTCCTAATGCCAGCATTCACATGGAGGTTTCCATACAGCCTGTACGGGGCCGTGTGAAACACAATCCTTTCCCATACAACAGAGATTTTCTTCCAGGATATATACTGAAGCAGATGAATTAAAAATTTCGTTTCTGTGAGCAGTTGTGCAGGTAAAATGTAACTGCTTAAATCCAGACACAGCAGCTATGCACAATCAGGAAGAACTTGTGTTTAAGTTTCTGTAAACAGACGCTGGGACTATGTTTTGTGGGTGATTTTCTAACTCTGTTTCCTTTCACTAGTGATTTCAAAATAAAGTGCAGATTACTCTTCATATGGTTTACACTCAAACCCTGATATGGACACAGAGGCAAAATGTGCCATAATACTTGAAGACATTTGACAAAAACTTAACGATGTATTTCGGATAAAAAAAATAAAACTGCAGACCTATAAAGAGGTTTGACTTTGTTGTCCTCTAATGTTAAGCCTGACCATACTGCCTAAAAAGCTGATGAAAGGATGCAGAGTAATTGAGATTTAATGGCATTTTTCCTTTAAAAAGCTAAAAGGCAAGGTCTGTATGCCCCTCTGTGCTGCGACAGCCGCTAATTCTGTAAATTCTGCCCCACCAACATATGCAAACTGCTCAATATAATTGGAACAACCCCATATTAACTGACTTTTTAAAAGAAAAACTGTTAAGCTATATTCTCTTCAGGTCTAATTACACTGAGATTACTTTGATGAGAACAAAGTGGCACATTTTTGTCTGGTGCTGAGATCACTTAAGATGGGACATGGAAAACAAAAATTGCCTATCCTGAGGCATAGCACAGTATTTGCCTATAACAATTGCAATAACTTTTATTGTATTTTATATTAAGATTTTCACACAGATAGTACTACTGCTAAATTTTAGTTAGTTAATTTTCATTTGTTGCTATCTTAATTGTTACAAAGTGCTCAGATTTGCAAAGTAATATCAAGGTGTACAACACAAAAACATGTTCAGTCTATGCCTTCAATAATTTCTTTGTTGTTTGAAAACTTCCAACTTACAGCAAAGCTGGCATTTTATGGCCTGCAGAGCTATAAATCATTTTTAAAATCATGGTGATATTACTCAAAACAGATGTGAAAACATATGTTTGCCACGGCTGTATAAACCGCTTACTTGTCATACTTAATAAATGTTGATACTTTTATTTTAACTACATTCCTTCTTAATAACTTTGAAACTCTTTTCCGTGGTAAATATATTTTGCCTTAGTAAAAGTAATGGCAGGTTTTGAAAAACAAAGCTTGTTCTGTATACTGATTACACACGTATTTTTTGCTGAGCAACCCAGCACAGATCACACTCCTCAGTGACTGTCCACATCTGACTGAAAAACACTCAACGTGTTTGAGGTGCACCAGAGCCCAAAATAATTACACACAGGAGAATAATAATACTATTAGGAACAAAGAAGTGAGACAAATCATTGAGGAATGACAGCACTTGTACGGGGTGAGAGAAAGGCCCAGCACACACAGGCTGGGGATTTTCAGAGGCAGAGTAAGTCCATCAATTAACTGGGTGCTTGTATCCTATAAAACAGTGATTCCTACAGGAACTGTAATACAGGTCTGTCACACTGCCAAATGCAAAATCAGCTTGGAATTGCTGGATATATAATGTTGGTGCCTTTAAAATTTCAGCATTTGTCCCATTATAGTGTAGTCAAAAGGTTTTGGTCCTGGAGCTGTGGGATCACTTGAAAATTACATCTGCATTCAACAGAAAGAAATAATTTCTCATTCTCATGTTGTCAGAGAAAAATTTGAGCTGTGCAGACTAAGGAGAAAAACAGAAACCTTATTCCTTCTTTAAAATGATAATTTAACATTTCTCATGGTTTTGAAGCACTTTTTTTCTGATATAGGTGAATCTCTGAACACTAACTTCATCCTAAAAAAATGCCCTAAGTGCATGCAGAAGTTAACACATGTATAAAAACGTATTTCTCAGTACAAAATCAATTGAAGATAATACTATACAGAAATGTGAAACAGGAAATTAATAAACCTATACAACTTTAATCTTAAGGTGAATTATGATACACAAAATGTCAGTATCAGATCTTTGACATTTTGTACATGCTACAAGGAACATTCAGGAGCCTGGGAATTGGGTTCACAGGTGGTGGGGTTTAAATTATTTTCACGCTTTTTGGGATTTCTGAATTGTCTTTTCTCATTCTTAAACTGTACCTTCCTTCACCCGTCCTGAGTGACAGGACTGCTACTACCAATAACTACATGATTTGCCTCTTAGAACCCCATAGGATATTGAATTGTTTTGCTGAAAAATGACTAAACATGTGGCAAGAAACCATGCACAGTTCAACAAAATTAAAATCAACTACACTTTCCAATTTAGATTAAATACCTATGTAATTACTACAGAAATGCAATTTTTTAATCTTAGGTTGAAGGAACGATTGATAACAGTTTAGCCTCTGACGTTGGTCTGTAAATGCCAACAGGAGTCAAGCGGGAATGATTTAAGCATGATGATCCAGACAGAAAATTACCTCAGAATGGCACAGAAGGGCTCTTTTGGGGTTCATGAGGAAAGTGCTTAAATGCCTAGAGAAACCAGTGAATAGAAAACAGCTTTTTCTGCTTTCAAGAAGAGAGAGAGTTGAGTACGAAAATAGGAAGTATAAGGAGGAAGTTTCAGGTTCTTCCTACCCATGACTGGATCAGTCACAGATGTCTAAGGAATAGAGCTGATCATACAAAATCATGAATCTGCTCAAATAATTTTATGTAACTCTGGAACCACCAGGCACATGGAGCCTCCAAATTCTCTTTTGAGTAGCTCATAAAATCACCTACACCTGTCTTTTTAGTTTTCCCAAAAATACATTAAAATCACCTCCACCGAAATATAAATCAGTTTGTGTTCTCATTCATGATAAACTGTTCCAGTAGACTTGTAAGTACATTTAGCTTATGTTGTCTCCTCTTTGAGTCACTTCTCTGTCTTTTCCTTCGCATCTTGTTCACTCCAAAACTGTAATACCTCCCTCAGTATACGCCTTTGCAGTATTTTTCCAGTACTCACTTACCTTCAGGTTTCTTTTATTTCATTAACTATAACCCACATTTTTTTGCAGGCACTTATTTTGTACAGTGCTTGAACAAACCTCTCACCTACCAGTATGATTTATTTTTTGGTTATATGTGCAAGGAAACAAAACGGCAGCTTCTTCCCTGACATGCAGACACAGATGCCAGGCGCTCTCTGTCCCTACAGCACTTCCCCGAGCACGTCCCTGCCTACGGGACAATTGCTACAGGTCAGACATCACTCCTTCCCTTGCTGCCTCCCCTTTGTGAGGTAATGTAATGTTATTAGACACAAAAAATGGTCTATTTCCCTCACCTACCTGCCAGCATTAGAGAATTCTGCACACACATCCACTGTAGGCAAAGAAACAATACCACATGACTAATCAAATATTAGCTAGGAACTTCATAAATAATTGAGTCAAACGACCGGCAAAATATTAGCCCCATACTACATAAACAGACAGAAGCAAAGATCCGATTGTTTACCCTTCCTAAGGAGAACGCCACGTAAATTCACTGGATACATTATTCATTGCAATTAGGCACTTAGCTCTCTTAAATTTATAATATTATGTCATTGTACATGCAGAATACTAGAAAAAGGAATAAACCACATAATAAGCGTAATTAAGTGCCTGAGATGGGAAATGGTCTGTAACTTTACCTTTCTCCTTTTGTATTTTTTTTAGGCTGGTCCCAGTTTCTTGATCAACGAGTTCTCCTTCCCTGCTGTTGGTCAGCATAGCTAAAAAACATCAGAGTGCACAGATATATAACACTGCCAGTAAAATGTGTCAGAAGAGAGGAAAATAGTAAATTACATTTCCCCTTCATCAATATTTTGGTATTTTAACATTTATTTATAAGTTCTAAAGCAATGCACCATTTTTATTGTCCACAATAAACCATTTCACTGTCCCAGTTCAGCACTCGGAGCCAAGTGAAATAAATGAGCAAAACAAATTTGCTCAAGTTGATTAAATAAAGATACCAAGATAGAACGCAAATTACTACTCAGGTGAATGTGAATTCTTATGAAATGTTCAAATTAAGTAATTAGAAAAGTAATTCACAGAAATAATTTGTGGCAAAAGGATTACATTTAAGGATTTAAGTATTAGTGGTTATCTATAAAGCAGCAAGGTTAAAAAAAAAAAAAAGAGATATAGATAGTAATCCAAATTGATAGAGGACAGTGAAAAAACAATATGTTGTAGTGCTGAAAGAAATTTGTAACACCTGCAAGCTCAGAGAGAGGTGTTAATTTTGATTTCAGGGTGCCTATTTTCTTTGTTCTTATTTGATTAAAACATTTCCTTCTCTGCAATTAGCCAGTTATAAAACTTCAAGTTATTCCAGTGAGGACACTTGTTAAAAACTTCCACTGTCATATTTTAGGAAAAGCTTTTTTTTTAAATTGCAAAATTTAAAATATATCTATATTTATATACGTATCTTTATAACAGGAAGTGTTAGACTTCAACACAGACAAGTATTTGGTTTAACATAAATAAAGCTTAGTTTTCTTTAAAACACTGTCAGTACCATTTCTGGAGCCCAGAGGTGTGCCCTGTGTGCTACTACTATTAATAAAACCAGTTACAGTAGCTTTCAAAAGCTACAGCGACGACAGAAGTCCCTTTTTCTTTGTTGCTATGGGAAGTTACATTTCTGGTGCAGTGTATTTCTAGCCCTATTTTACAGAAGAAGACGGTGAGGGGAATCTACTTTGCAGTCCCTGCCCTGTGTATGCAGATGTTTAGGCGAAGTAGCCCAGGTTCCAACGACTAGTTTGTGTAGAGCCGACTGTGCTATGTAGTGCCATGGTGCTGCTGCGTGGACCGGAGTCAAAACTGGAAAATCCCAGCAAACAGCTGAGTAGTTACTTCCTGGGTGTGAAGGCTACGCTGTCTTACACGGACTGCACTGTCCCTGCAGTTAAATCTAGCTCAGCAGTGCCTGCACAGGCTCCAGTCACTGTGAAGACAGCAGTGTTGACATGCACTGACGTGAAGAGAT
Organism: Eurypyga helias; assembly: GCF_000690775.1. Lineage (NCBI taxonomy): Eukaryota > Metazoa > Chordata > Aves > Eurypygiformes > Eurypygidae > Eurypyga > Eurypyga helias. Next base: position 83,972 of record NW_010235214.1, read on the forward strand.
GTTAATTGACTTGCCCTAGATCCCTCTTGGAAGCACCAAGAATAGGATCTAAACTTCCTCTAGACTGAATTAGCGTTCTAAACACAAGATCAATAATGCACAGACTGTGAAAGCTCTGGTGGAGAGACCAAAAAAACCCCAAAGCCCTCTGCCTTGTGCTGATGAGGGAATGCGTGGGCATGAAGAGGTTTTTGGAACAGAAAAGTCGTCATATAATCTGTGACTTTTCTGACATACATACAAAGAAAAAGATTTTTCATTTCCAGATGCCTTCAGAGACACTTGTTTACCCCAGCATGCAAGAGAAGTTGGTCGTTCCAGAGAAGGGGTGATACCTTTTGTGCACGGGTGGATACTGGCACAGAATGAACCTGAGGGGCTGGGCTCTGCAGAGTGATGAACCTAACAAAACAAACCTATAGTGATGAACTTTCTGGGGGTTTTTAGCAAGTGAGCGCTTTCCCCAGTTTCCCAGCAAAGAAATATTTGCCTCAAACAACTTCTGAAATTCTTGAGTCAGTAACCGCGAAGGGGTGTGAGGCTGCAGGGCACTAACCAATTCTGTCTGGTGTGTTGTCCAACTGGGACGGCGAGCTGGACACGCTGCTGCTCTGATGGGAGGACCCGTGGCTCCCAGGCCGCTGACTGTCTTCTAGGGACAGAGCTGGAGAAGGGCTGTCTTGAATCCTTTCCTTGAAACAGAAATAAAACAAGGTCTGTGCAATTTGATGCATGAACTTCACTGAAGTTCAATGAAAAAATGAAGTTGGCTAAAATAGCAAGAACAAATGATCTCTCCAAGATACAGAGTGAACAGAATTCCCATTGAAAGAGCAGTATAGTCTGCTGTGGCCAAACAGAGTATTGCCTTCCACATGCAATGTAACTGGGCACAGCTTTTCATCCTCTGAGTCATGACATAGCATTTGCCACCTCTTCCTTTTTTTCTTGGTAACTTCTTATTGTCTAACTTTTTCACACATGGGGACATAAAGAACATTATTTCATGTTGTTTTCACAAACTATTTTTAACCTACAGATACTAAAAATTGACATATGAGTCACATTTAAAATAACCCATTCAGATTTGTGTTATAAACAGTCACTAAATGCAGCCAAATCTGTAAACTCACTAGAATCTGTACCTCAATAAATTGCATCAATATCTTCTCAGCATAGCACCCACAAAATTCTAAATGCTGTGGCACTGGTAAGAACTTCACTTCTGCATGAAAAGCACCACTGGCTAACAAAAATAAGAAAGCGCTTGCAAATTCTCCAGTGTACATTTGCACACAAACCTTTGATGCTAACCTCTGATTTAAATATACATAGTACTTTAGGTAAGGGGGAAAAAAAGGGTAAGAAATCATATAAATTTAGCAAAATGAAATGCTGCAGTTCTGTGTATCTATAATTGCAGGTTGCCTGAAGACGACGTGGAGTTTTCAGCAGTAAAAATCTTTAGAAACAGGTTACACAAGCGTGACGTAAGTAATAATTCCTCGTGTCCTGGGACAGGCAAGAGATTATATGACCACTTGAGATCCCTTCCAACCCAACGATCCCACATTTTTCTGAATTAATTCAAAGTTCTAGTATCCTTAATTCCGGTCTCCAGGACCAACAAAAATGAGAATCTTCTAAAAGGGGCAGATCATGGTCTGACATACTCTAGACATTCTTATCTTAAAATCCTTCCTGTGCTTTAAATCCTCTATTACAAGTTCTTGAAAGCGTAATCCCGATGGAGACACACTAACAAGGACACGCTTGAATTTACAGAATTCCAGAAACTGCATGTTTGGAGTGGCTCTCATCCCTGGCAATCAGCTGTTCCCTGTGGAAACTCAGAACTGAAATATTACTTTCTTTTTTAAAAAAGGGAGATCCTCTTGCCCCCACCTCATTAAAACCCACAATTACAGTGTAATCTGGGGAAGCTGTCTCACAGGAACTTTGCAATTTTTCTGCCTTTCTAACCTATTCTCACAGATTTTTCATTAGGCGCATGCAATCTGGCTGCTTGGTGGCAACGTACCATGTGCTTTTGAAAATACACTCAACAGCATCTAACTTCTTACGCCATTTTCGCTGGACAGTATCCTAAATCAATAATACAGCTTTAGGAAGAGAATGGTAGATTCTAATAGTTTTTCCATTACAAACAGCTAGCATCGTAGCTCCTGTTCATAACCTACCGAGGCAATTCATTAGTAACCCTGGCAGTAAGATCGACATCTCAAGAACATTCTCTTACCCATTAAAACCACCCCTCTAAACCACACTCATCTTCATATTCACAGATACATTTGAGAATGATGCAAAGGGAATGTGAGACTGGATCCTCCTATGAGAAGGGGGCGGCAGTTGTCTGTTCCAATCACACCAGCTGAAAACGCAGCACTGAACGTGTTTTTAAGAGGATAGTTATTGTACATTAAATAACAACTGAGCCTCAAAATCATGTAACAGATGTGTAGCTATTACATAGCTGCTAATCCTCAGGGGATATGTTTTTACTCATTATCTGCTATTTAATGAACATACAATAACTAATAAACCTTAAAGGGAGACTTTTAATTGCAGTATTTTTGAATGCTAATTAAAAATGTTTAGTAAGTTTTAACAGATATGCATCTATTGTGCTGAGTCACGAGTTCTTACAATTATGAAAACTGAATGGTTTTAAACAAACAAATTTTCAAGTTCGGGGGGGAAAAAAGTGAAAGTCACTGATCTTAAAGTATCCTGTGTCGTCTTCTTCTCAGTCCCCGAAAAAGTGGTTTTACAGGTTACTGAGATGAGTGGAAGAGTAATAGAGTCATGACTTACTCTGGGGATGGGCTGCTTATTAATTTACTTTTACAATTCATATTCTTACTCCAAGAAATATTCTAAATAAATGATGAATCACATACATGCAAACCTGAGCTTATAAATACTATGGTGTTTTTTTTACTTTTGTGTAAATAATAGCTGCCAAATAGGTTACTGCTAACAGGCTACTACTCTGTAATTATATTTGCCTGGATTTCAGTTTTAACAGTCCCCCTTTGGCACAATTTCCCCACTTTTTACCACAAAGACTACTCAATTTACAATTAAAATACCATTTTGAAATTAATACTTTTACAGAAGAGTACACAGTTTAAGTAAATGTCATTGTCTACTGCAACCATGAAGATGAATAGCCAAGGAGAGGACATGCCAACTGTTCTGCAAAAAAAAAAAAAACCTATGAACAAATATGACTATGAATTAACACTTCGATATCACACAAACAGCCATATATGTCATCTTAAATGGGAGTTATCTGAGTAATTCAAAAGCTGATGATTTGGAAAAGCAAAGTATTTGAGCTCCTTCTGGTAACTGCATTTCCCATTGTCTCTTGTTATAAAATAATCTCTGCTTCAAGTAATCTGCCTTCAAACTCAGGGTCTTGGTTTGAAATGTTCAGGCAGAAATAAAAGTGTCAAATAATAATGTCATTCTTAATCACACAGTGAATCACTTTCTAAAAGAATTAGTTGATTATGTCATCTAGCGTCTTACCAGTTACAAAAATTTACATAGACAGGGAAGATACACTTTTGCCTATAAGCAACGAAGGAACTGAAATTTCCTCTGTATCATATGCACTACAAATGAGGATAGAGTATCATCCTTTAAGACTGCATATGGATTGAGAAATCATCTATTTCTAAATGTTTGTGTGGAAATGTAATGCTGAATTTCCCGTACTATAATGAATAACACCATGAACAGATTCTTTTTGCAAGTAAACAGATCCATTTTTCAGTCCTGTAATCAGTATGCATCTATTTAGCTACTTAACAGCAATGTGCTCTGGTTCATTAGGTAGCTACTGTTGTGTCTCAGCCTAGTTAAAATTTCACAGCAAGTTAATCTATTTTATTACAAATGAGAACACAAGTGATAATGTCCTCACCATTTTCCAAACAGAGGGTTAACAGTATTTGTAACAAATCAATGAGGGCATTTAAATAGGAAAATTGCAAATCTAAAACCTTAACATTTTTTTGCACATTGATGACTTCATTTTATTTGTCTTCTATATATTTTACAACCTTGTTACTTTTCATAGCTTTTTTTTCCCTCTTGAAAGTATCTCAGTTCCCACCGGCACACTGCTGAGCAGCCTGGTTCTACAGCAGGTACACTCACAGGAATAGAGAAGAATTTCTAAATAAAGTCATATTTTCTCCATTTATATTTCTTCCTAGTTCATAAATTTGCCAGATTCATATTCCAGGTTATAATGTAATGAATGATATGTATAAAATTAACAGATTGTGGGAACTTTATGAAAAAAGAAAACATTTCTCAAAATCTCACCTATTTATCTAACTATAGTACCTACTTTGTCTTATCTTTTCTCTTCCCTTTACAGAGCTGTAACATAAATTCTCAAAAAAGACTTTTGCAGTATTTAATCCTTTTGAAGGGTAATATATTTCTGTCTCACTAAAGATCAGTGTCTTGCTTTGGCCCAGAAAATGTAGCTACAAAGCTTGACATTGTTAATTTTAGCTGTGATTTAGGTTAACGGCACTGAAGTCATCAACTCATCCAATTTCCAGATACATCCTTGATTTCACCTCAATATCCCTTTTCTATCCCCTGTGAGGTAGTATTCCACACAAATAATATGAAACACTACATAACTTTCACCCACACTGGTTTTATTTGAAATATATATGAACAGCTTACCTATTTTTGACATAATCATCTTGACCTTAATTCCTTGCCTCTGATTTTTTTATAGTATTGATCTTGATTTTGTGTCAAGAGTTTAGAGAAATGATGCTGCTGGATTTTCCTTTATTTTTTCTTTATTCTTAGTTCTAATCTAGCTGTAATTACTCTTCCAAATGTTAATCTATTAATGAGTTCCTAGAGGATTTAATGGCATTTCACTGCTGACAAGCAGGTTTTGGAAGTTTGTCTGAGTCCTGGATATTTTATTCAGACATTTATCTTGATATTTCATATTTAATTGAGGTGCTGCTTCTGTACTCTACAGGGCTCTGCAGTGGCAGGAGAGCTGGAATTCACCAGATCTCGCTAATGAAAGGGAGAGGAAGGAAAAATGGGCATTCTACTCTCTTTAGGTCTATACTAGAGTTTTCAGCTATTTTAAGAAAGATTTAGAGAGAGGACAATGTTGGAAAAACAGTGTTCATAGGTTCTGGCAGAATAAACGTTCCAACTTCAATTTGCACACTACTTCCCCACTGGAATGTATACTGTGCCACAACTCAATCTCCCAGCGACTGCCAAATCATCATTCAGATTCTCAGAATGGACGACAAAGTTAAAAATAATGTAGAAGCCAGGGTCTCATTTCTCTGGAGGGGTCTGTGAAGCCAGGAGCAGTCAGCCAGTAGACTGGCTGCAGACCTCCTCACCTCCTGTGCAAAACTGCCACCTCTTCATGCCTGCAGGATCACTGCTGCTATCTCCCTGGCTGAATCCCATCCTCAGTGAGAGAGAAGAACAAGAAAAGTTAACACAATTTCAGTTAGTAGCGAACTGAATTGTTAATTTTTTTTAACTTGTTGTTAGTTAATACTAAGACACGTACTCCTTTCCAACTGACCTTAGTTGATACTATTTGAATGCTAATAACGAGTACATTGTTAACAGTGTTCTAAAGTTTACAGTCCTTAACTAATGCATTATTGAGAAAAGCAATACATAACTGGCATTTAGGCATTTCAAAGAAAAAAGAATAATCCTGACACAGTAAGCAGTAGCTGTGCTAAATCTGAACTGATGCTGGGCAGTGGCCGACAAGAATAGGTAGATGTGACTGTTTCTGGACAACAGAACAGTGGTTACGTTTATACTTTGGACCATCTCAGTCTGGAAACAGGCACATGCAAGGAGTATAGATAACTTCTTGGTCTTCTGAACTACTTATCTCCAATTGCTGTAAGAACTGGAGATGAAAAAGGTAAACAGCTGGTCTAAAAACCCAGACAGGATCTGTATGTCTGAAAGCCAGCTGGATCCCATTCATCTTTTGCAGTGTATCGGGAAGTCATTCACTAAAAATACGTACTTTGCCATTTAAAATGAAATGTTTTTCGCTGCGTACATAGAGTTGTTTCAGTTGTTGTCAACTGGCAATTATTTTCCCACCGAATTTAAGAAATCATAAAAACTCCTCTACATTTACTGATTTTTAATACCAGATGTTCACTTGCTAATTCCCTTACCTTGTGACTACTTCCTATCAATTCATTAGTTGCTGCTCAGCCAAACAGAAAACGCCAGCTAATCAGACAGTAAACAGCCAAACAAGAGCCTCTTTCTTCACCATTTCTTAAATTAGCAGTCACTGTGAAAACTATGGCAACCTTCACTTGCATATTAAGATTTTACCTTCACATTTTACTTTGAATCCGAAAGTATATTGACTAAAATTGGAAAGCATCTTGCAGTGGAAACTTTCTACCTGTACCCCTCCTATGAATTGTTTCACCCAGTGCTGCTGCTGAATGAAAGACAGGCCCTCACGGGACTAATGATGATAGTGCTATATCCAATCTACGTTATAGCTATATCAGTTATTAAGTACAAATGCAAATGACTAAGTCAATACTAAAAAGATCTGAGCCAGAACTAAAAGCTAGTATGTGCTTGGCCTAGCAATATTCCCTTGCAAGCTTTGCAAAAGAGTTGTACCTGCTTCTTACTCTATTTTTTTCCCACTTGCAAGTTTAAAATAAGTATTCACATTCATTGCTTATTCTTCAACCTAGCAGCTAGGTGTCTCGGTGTTAACAAGCAAGGCATCCTTAGCACTGCAAGGAGGAATATGCCTCCCTCCAAAGGAGGGGACATGAGAAGGATATTTAATGCAATTTGTAGGGGCCTGAACATCTCCCTGATCACAGTTTTTCTGTACCAGTGACTGAAAAGATACAAAACTGCACACTCCTCCTTTGCTACAGATACAGTCACAAAAAAAAATTACCCTTCTAAGAAGCAAAGTTAAACTACTCTGTCTCACATGTCACTCCCCTAACATATTCTAGTACCCATTTCAGCAATAAGCTGCCAGGAATGAACACATGCTATGAAATGGGACAGAATAAATCTAATAATGAGAAAAATAACATAGATTTTTATGGAAGTTTTATTTTGTAAATCTTGTAATATCCTGAAAACCATTCAGAATGAATTGAATGCACAGAGATATGAAATAAATTGTTATAAATTCTGTAATGAGAAATGCTTTTATAGTGAGAAGAATTGTTTCAGAGTATTCTGAGATGGCCACATTTTTCTGGCTGTCAGGTAAATATTATGAATGTGAGTTGTACAGCACACAGAAAATAGCACCTCTCAGCAATAATTACACAGCCCATCTGTATTGTCTTTAGGGAATTTAAAATCATGTCATATACATCCTTTACAAAAGCTTTACCAATCCCAAAAAATCAGTAGAAAACAGAACACAAAAAAAAGGAGAGGCAAAAATCTCTACTGCATGTCTCGATCAGACAGTACAAATAATGCTTTGTTCTGTTTATCAGTAAATATTCAGACAGAAATTGTGTAGAGTTGATGTGAAGTACAAGATTTCAGTTTCCTTACCAAAACTTTGCATTTCACCTAAACTGTCACTGTCCCTCTTCTTTTTTTTTTTTTTTTTGGGGGGGGAGGGGTGTGGGTGGAGCGTGGGGAGGGGTATGGGGTGAATGGGAAGGAGGAAGTGAGTGGGTTTTTGTTTGTTTCTAAAGTATATTGGGGTAAAATTATGAAAGAAATATGATTTGAAATACAAAAATAAAAAAGCTTTGAGTTTTGTTTGTGGGTTGGTTTGGGGTTTCTTGGGGTTTGTTTGTTTTGTGGTTTTTTTCGTCGTTGTTTTGGGTTTTTTTTAACAAAGCATTCCTATTACATTTTAACTTATTTTCTCTGGGTTTTCCAGCTGCATTCAAAAATGTGCCATTTATTCATAATTGGGACCTGCATAACAACAGAAAGAATAAGAGAAAAAAAGAATAAGAGACAAATAGGAATACAGCAAGCATGAGGGAGTGCCGATGGAAGAAAAATGGACAGCAGGAAACCAATTTGCAGAAATACACCTACTCAGGAGAAGCACATCTCTCAGCAGCTCAGAGAGGTTGTTAGAGAGCCAGAAGGAAAGGGAGAGAGAACGACGAGGAGGAGAGATGGAGGAGGAAGAGTGAGACATGAGCAAGAGGAGCAAGGAAAGTGCGAAGCATGTGGGGTGAATAGAACAAGAAGCAAGGAAAAACTGGGGAAAAAAGGTACAAGAACCTCTCGAATCTCTGGTATAAAATTCTGCCTCACTGCTCTCTTGGAGTACTCAGAGCTGCTTAAGGCTGCTGGTTTAACACATTTGGAAGCCCACCCTAACCACAGTATGTCCCACCAACCTGTTTCAAAGCACATCTGGGAAAGCAGCATTTCAGTGAACATACAAAGACTCACAAAGTTACTGCTCCAGAAGGTTGGCTCCTTCCAGCCCTCCTTATACTCTCCTAACTCCAAACCCTCCTCCTGCCCCCCCTGCCTTTTGGCTGAAATTGGGTAAGTCACTATGGGTTTTAGTCACATCAACCCCTTCTGGCTTAATCTGCATAAACTGAGACTTCAGGCTTGCTGACACTACCTTAATCCTCGTGACGCCTTTCCTGCACATAGCTTGAGGCCTCCTTCCACTATGGACAGAGAGTTGTTACATGGGCTGATTCTGAGGTTCAAAAGCACTGTCGATGAACAAAGAGCTAGTGCCATTTTTGCTGTGACCCCTCTTCCGGTATTTGCTGTCCACGTTACGTGCTGTGAGGCCTCGACTCCTTTGGGCCCAATTTAATATGAATGATCTGTCAAGATTTAGGTGTGCTTTCAGCATTCTATTCATGTTCTCAGCCTGTATCTCAACACTCCATTATGATAAACTGTATAATATGGTATGAATACATATTAATGGCCATGTTCATTTGTTACATAGCCATATTCATTATAGGTCCACTGTAAAATAAAAATCTGAATGTTATCTAGTTACTGCTCTCTGGAGTTGAGTTGTTCTACAAACTTCAGTGAAAAATCCTCTGGTTTGTATAAAAGGCCCACCCAAATTTTGCTTCTGAAGTCCTGAAAATATCGTCACTGCGTAGATTTTTCTGGGTATCAGGACAAAATTATTGAATGACAGTGAAGTACAACATTTTACATTATTTTACACCTAGGCCAGTAACTGGATTGCAGAGTTCATCCAGCTGAAGAACTAAACGAAGAACTAGCCGGAGAGAAAACACAAGAATGAGGAGAGGTGGTGAAGTTAGTGTTGCTGTCAGTTTGGTTTTGCCATATGAGACCGTCAATTACACAGATTCTTCCGAACCCTGTGAGCCAAGTTTCAAATGGAGCAAGCTCTTTCCGATGAGCAGTAAATCCCTGAAAGATGGGATTTATTACACAGGCACTGTCAGAAGCGTAGCTATAGCACTGCTAGGGGGTGCTGCTATAATCACATCAGATCATATTATAGATGGCTAAGAAGGTTTTGTGAGCCTGGCCATTGTGCCTGCCTAATTTATAGTGTTCCTGGCAGGAAGAAATCAAGTTTCATAGTTATGACATTTCTTTCTGGAGCACTAAATGTTAACTTTGCTGATCATGCATATCTTGGTAGAACAGCTTATTTCTAAATGGCAAACGTGATATAAAAAGCATAATGACTTCATTCAAAACCTTTATAAAGCAGCTGATTCTCACACCTACAGAAAACACACCAAGTGGTATTTTAGTCATCAGTCATCAGAGTATGGAAACAGCCCCACAATATATTCAATTAATTTCTCCCGTTTCAAGTAATGTCATGATGCTGGAATTGCAGTCTATCTAAAATTAGTAATTTTTTGTACTTATTAAAAGGACTTCAATAGTGTCATAAGAAAAGTAATACTTGCGGCAGATAACAGCAGCAATGCTTTCCTTTTACATGTTTCGCTTTGTACAAGGATTTCATCTTACCTGATCGTCATTCTGAGCTAGGTGACTGTACATAAGAGAAGGAAACGACAAAAGGCGCCTCACACTCTGTAATAAAATTCATCTACAGTTTCAGCACTCAGAACAAATGAGAGAAAGATGCAGCCTCACTTGACAGGTGAGTAACACAGCAATGGATGCACACTTTACCTCTGCCACATTAGCTACTGGTGTATTTTCCTCTACATCATGTACAGAAAGTAATTCCCACTAGAGTGCTGGTGAGACCTACTGTTGCTGTGGAGATACTGTGTATCCTCCAGTGCAGGTGTTGGGGAAAAATAGCTGTAAATGAGTAACTAGCATCAGCAAGGGCCTGCTAAAGAGCATCCTGAAACCTAACTGCTTGCCAAGCAAGTAGTTTATATTACCAAGAGCTAGCATTGTTTACAAATACATATTTAATCTTCATTTTGACATATCGACAGCATTTAAAATATAATCAAAGCTTATGCAGTCTACTTGCTGTCACAAATACACAAATATTCCACTGCTGCATTTAAGGGAGGATTTTCTCAAGAAGTCTCTGAACAGTTAAAGAAAAGGTTACCAAAAACCAAATGGAAACTCAATGAATTTCTAACCATTCAGTGACTTGCATTAACTAATGGTCAGCTGGACATCAGAACTATCATGTTTCCCCTGGCCAGTCAACAACTGATGAAGTTTTTATAATCTTCATCCCAAACAGTCTCTACCTGGGGAACACCCGCTCTGAATTTTACCGGCCTTCTAGAATCCAAGAAAGCAAAGTGTAAACAAAACCCAAGCGTTAAGAACAACATTTGCCATCGCTTGGAAGTGGACTCTCAGTAAAGATGAAAAACAACCCGAGGCAATTTTGGAGATGCTCAGGGCCAGGAAGAAGATCAGTAGAAAAACGAAGACCTCCAGGACCTCAGCAACAGAGACATGTAATATTTTATGGTACTGAAATGTGACAAAAGAGAATTGCTTTCTTCCTTGAGAGTATGTCAAAACCATAAATACAAGTATCAAAAATAAACGTATGAAAAATAAACGTGGTTGTCAACTACTGATTTCTTTCCACAAAACGTCCTGCAGTGGCAAGCTGTGACAGTAAAAGTACAACAAAATCCTAACTAATTTATTCTCACAACTGGCCTGTAATACCGGCAACAGTGACTTTCTCTATGATAAAATAACGATATTTTGTAACTATGGTGTTTTACAATAAAGGTACGAGAGATTAGCATACAAGGGAAAGTTATTAGAATAAAGCAACTCAGAACTCTGCAATTCCAGCACAATGGGGATACGTAAGTGTAAATGAGCACAAATATCAAAATAAAAAGGGATGTATTATGCAGAACAGATAGCTCTATAGACTCATATATTTAAAACTAATGAAAAATGGACTAAAATAACTTCCTTTCAAAGCTGACAAAATTTTGTTTTGTCAACAAGAAACATGCATGTACATGAAAACACACACAGAAGTTAGATTGGTAAAACCTTTCATTTTTGCTCAATAAAAGGAGGACACGCTGTGTTTTAGAGAATCCCGTAGCACCAATCCATCACATGCACTGATCCTATAGCCTTCTACTTCGAAAATTTCTTGTCCCAACTTCTTTTGGACTTCAGCTCTCAAACACAGGCATGAAATTTTCTTAACAACCTTGAACAACTTCTTGACTGACCCGCGGCTACCTCCTCCCACTGCACCACACACAGGAACAGCAGACGAGGTGTGCTACGGACAGTAACTTCACTGCCTCTTCATCATCTTCCTTGAGAAAGTCACTGTAAATGTTTTGGTTAGCCACGAAAAGCGGTATTTTAAGTCTCCTAGAAGACTCTTACCTTTATGACAGAGGCCCCTGCCCTCGAGAGAGGGCTGTGCATTTGGGCTGCTGCAGCCATGTTAGCTATTGTATTGAGGTGGTTCATCTGATTCATTGCCATTGCAACCGAAGCGGGAGGTAGGCTGACGGGCAGCAGAGGGTGGGGCATCATCATGAATGGCAGGTCTATCCCTAAAAGAGAGAATGGGCAGGTTGTATGTATCAGTCGTTCATTTCATAACCCAACACCTCGATTTTTAAAGTCTATATTCGACTGGAACATTGACTAGTCACACTCTCTATTATTTTTTGTTAAGAATTTTGAGGTTACATAGGGAATAATAGCCTCTGCATTCCAGAAAAGGCTGTATGAAAAAAAAAGGAAAGAAGCATACAGCTTTAAGGTAACACACTACTAGCAAAATGAATATAGAACAGTGCGTAAGTTCAGCGATGTCTTTATTAAGAGCAATAAAGAAAGAAACCCCAAATCATGCAGATACTTGCATGGTTTTCCAATACATCATATGAATATTTATTAATAATTTTATCTCACAATATACTCCTACCAAGTCCTCTTACTATTACTAGTTCACATACATAGCAAACACACTACTAGCAAAATGAATATAGAACAGTGCGTAAGTTCAGCGATGTCTTTATTAAGAGCAATAAAGAAAGAAACCCCAAATCATGCAGATACTTGCATGGTTTTCCAATACATCATATGAATATTTATTAATAATTTTATCTCACAATATACTCCTACCAAGTCCTCTTACTATTACTAGTTCACATACATAGCAATCTGAGACTAGTTTTTTATATTAGGACTACTTCTTGAATACAGGAAGCTGTGGGTTGGACTACAGACACTAGTGAACTACCATACAGAAGGTCTGGGAACTGGAACATGTAATGGAAGGTTAAAATTGTTGCCAAAGGTTTTAATTTCCAAAGTGTCACTTAAGGTGTCGTCTTCTATGGATATAAAGCAATTTAAGACCAACTTGCAGATCCTGAGATTGCCAAAAAGGTCATGTTACAGCTAGCTAGAACTGGATTCTCATGTTTCAATAATATCTATTTCAGTATGTATATTACTGGATGTATTTAGTAATGACTACAGTGGAAAGCAAGACCAAGGCACCAATTCACTGAAAAAATTATTTCAGGATGTTTTGCATTTAAGAATTCTTCAGAGAGACCACTTGAAGATAGCTACCTCTGGGCATGCCAAATTATTTTTCAGAAAAAAACAGGAGTTATTCTGCCAGACAGAATGTCTTATCATTTTCCTAAATTAAATTTAGATTAGAAATTCTTATTTTTAAAAAAATCAGGTACAATTAGTAAATAACAAAATCATATAACTAGTTATAACCACATGCTACTCACATTAATTATTTCTAGAAGTTTTTTAACTTCTAGGTCTCTCTTAACTATTTTAAATAAGAAGGCCAGTCACCATTCTGGTGCATGACAGAATCCACAATTAAAAATATCATTGACTGATATAGCTTACGTTATTCCAATATAATCTGACTATAGTGATATAAACCCACGACTGCTCCCACCACGCACGGCAAAACTGTATATATTCTGAGCTCTCACACTATTTCTGTTTAGCTTGAGTATGTAATGATCAACAACTCTGATGTCTTATGATTCACTATATATTTTATATGATGATCCACGCCCATATTAATTATGATAGGTAATAAAGAAAACCCACATACATCCCCCTTCACTTTAAACCATACTGACAATCCCCTTCAGTGCTTATATCCATAAGCCTTTGTTCCCCTGCATAGCTCCCTTAATAGCCCAATAATCTTTCCTCATATTCTATAGAGTTCCAAAACTCCCAGACACCATCTGGCCACATAGAGTTGTATGTCTACTTAAAGTCCAATTGACATGCAAACTAAATGCAAACTACAAACAGAATTTAACAGCACATCACCAGTTTTAAGACACAATCCGTCAAACATTTCAGAGGACTATGAAGAAAATATATCCTACACTTGCAAATCATTGGACATAATGTCTGACATTCAATAAACCCTTTAATAGCCTATCGACACGCCTACTACAAAATCTACTGGAAAACACCTCTAAAGTTTTCTTTAACAGCAAACAACACAATATCCCTGTATGTAAAATATATACAGGTACTGAATTATGCAAGTAATTCATCATCTGTTAGAATTAACTTCACTCCTCACTAATTTTTAAAATATTATCCTGAATATATTTCCTGGAATAACTTTCCTCTCCCTTCCTCCCTCTTTGGGTGCAAAGGAGAAGGGGAATTGCTGGCTTCCCACCTGCTCCCTTTCTAAGGGAAGAAAAAAGGATGGGTTTGAAGGGAACTTTAGGTTCCAATGCCAAACTTTAACTGTGTCATTTTATCCCAGGTGTTCTGGATAGCTGGGTTCAATGGATGACCTTGCCCACAGTCACAAGGCAAAACAAGGCAGAGGGATTGCTTCTGCTCGCTTTTAACTTGACATTTTGCATTTATTTCAGGGTCTCCTATATTCATTTCGTGGTCAGCATTTTCACCTGGAAAAGAGTTTTCTCACATAGCTAAAATTTTAAGCAACAGTATGGTTATTTTTCCCTTCAGCCCAGGCCATGGCATGGCAGTTAAGGGCTGACAGTCCCTAACCAAGCAGTGGGTGACTGTTCACAGAGAGCAGCCATATCCCAGTGGGTGGCTGGGGCATGATGCACACGTGCATCAGACAGTGGAAGGATGGACCTTCCTGCCGCTCATGTGTCTCCCTTCCATCTCCCCCACCTCCAGGAGGTTGGGAAGAAATGCAAGTCCAGCCTCCAAGTAGGGCTCCACGTACTTTTTTTCCCCCGTAAGAGCACAGTACGTACTGTTGGTGAGCAGGTGATTCTGCTGGAGAGGACTGAGTGGGTGTGCACTTCCAAGGCTCGACTGCCCTGACAGTGTGGGATGACCAATGCTGTGCTGTGATCCCGTTGTAATGGGAGACTGAAGCTTGTCTTTATCCCAAGAGGATTCACTCCCACCTGCAAAACAGGGTACAAACAAACCATAACTCGCATATACATTTCTTTAAAAGACATTTTGCTAGGTTAGCAGCAAGCTATATGCTCTTTCCCACAGCTAAGCACCCAGCACAAACACAGCACCTGAAACCTAGACATCATTTTTTTAAAAATAAACCAATAAATACGCATCAGGCAAAAAATATGGTTAGACACTTTCAGCATCACCTACCTTCATAACACTAGTTTCTGGAAACAGGAAAAGCTAAATGGTTCAGGACAAAATAATCTAAGTAAGCAGCCACAACTAAGTAAACGAGGCAGAAAGGGAACATCTGAGGCACTGAATCACAATCTCCCACTATCACAAGGAGTCAGGCCACCCAGTCCCAGCCAGAAACTAATCCGTGCCCACCCCTGGGCTCATCAGGTCTCTCACCGCCATTACGCTTACGAGTTGCTCCGCTATTCACTCCCTGCAGTGCTCACTAGCATTCAGCTGAAATTCACCCCAAACAGGTTACGACAATTTATCCTGCTGCTATGTTATAGCTTTCCCTCCACTGCTGGGTTTCATCCCGGGGATGTCCTAAGTGAAATACTTCACTTGCCTAGGTTAAACAGGCCACGTATTAGGTCGGGCTTGGAAATCACCATTATTCAGGTATTTAAATTGGAAGATCCCAGATATCTATTAGGCACTGTAATTACCATCTACAACAAAACCACAGTACAGCACACTAAGCACTCATGTTTCTTCTGGAATATCTGTCTGGTCTTCTGAATAGGGGGTGTTCTGCAGCAATTTTACAGATTGTAGTTCTCTTCAGTATTACACTTACTTATACACTGGAATAACAAAGTCCTTTTAAACAGCAATTAAGTAGACCATGTTAGTGAATTCTGAAATACTTCCTGTTCACAAAACAAACCCCCTTTAAAAAGTTAGATCAAACATGTTTAGAGTAAGAATGTATTTTAAGTACACTCCCTTCCCAAGTACACCCCACATTTTCAATTAGATTATAGATTGTTATGAAAATGTGTGACTGCAGTATTGACTTTGTTTTGAATTTATGAACAAGAATTTCAATAAGTAAATAGATTGCTGTGATGCAGGAGATAGAGGCAGTAAGCAAAAAAACATTTTAATTGAATATGAAATTAACAGAAAAATTCCATATTTTATGACAACACGTAGCTCATACACATGATTAATACAGCTAAAGGAAAAAGTTTAAAAGATCAATGATTGAGAAAAAAGGAAATCACTCCATCATTTTAGCACTATGTCCAAGTAAGAACTACCTTCCTATAAAAGATTTGTAATTTGTAAAATGATGAGTAATACATTGACAAAGAAGATACACTAAATTATGCCATGAGATATAACACGGCATAGTGCAGTAATTAGAACTACTACAGTTAAGGCTGTCTCAGCACCTTTGTTATTTAATATATTGTGTATCAGCTCTTTCAAATAACATTTGACTGATGCTTAGTACAGAAGGTGTTTATTCTGACTATGAATGAACAGAGGTGGTGTTATTTGGTGAAGTATTTCTTACATTAAATGTGTAATTTAAGAAGGATATTCTGAGGAACTGCTTAGCATTTGATTTTACCAAATAAGTTTTATTTTTCTTCATATGCTTTGTCAGTAAATTGAAGCTTAATATTTACAATTTATTCTTCCTCAAAGAAGACATATGACATGTACCTTAGCATGAATTTTTTTCTTAGATTTTGTACCTGTAACTTCATGTATCAGGGTAGTGGCCAAGAAAACTGTGCATAAGACAGTTTGTCAGAGATTTTTGAGTGAAAAGAAAAAAAACACACTCTTCATTTAAAAATCTCCTTCATCCCTTTTGTTTTTCTCCAGTATTTCCAACCCCAGACGATCTAAAGTCTTAGCTCATTTACTTATTTCTAGAAGTTTCTCTTTCCAAAGCTTCATGCATCTACCCATCAGACTTCCGTGGCCCTGAAGCTGTACTATCAGAGAGCCCTACCAGCTTTCTGTGCCAGCTTTACAACTGTTGCACACTCCATAGGAAAGTACAATTATTCCATTTTACAGATGCAGAATTCTACGGCACAGAACTTGCTTAAGGAAACACAGGAAACCTGTAATCGAACAGGAAACTGAATTTAAATTATGTTGTACAGTCCAAATCACTGGACCAGTTTTCCTTACAGATGGGGACAATAGTAACTTTTTTCCCTGCAAATTCCACTTGTAAATCTGCTCTGGTATTCAGTGCCAGCAACACAAGAATAAATTGCAATACACTTATCTCTACAGACCATTCCTGTATTCTTATGTTCCCTATCATTTCTCCTTAGAGAAAGAAAAAAAAAACCTGCTGAGCGTATGATGTATAATAAAAGTGCGTGTTAAGTGAAATGTATCCTGTAGTCTGCACTATACCACACAGATAACAGCTTCATCACTTCATCTGGACTGCACATACCATGTAGCAGCAGGTCTCTTAAAAAGAAAATAATGATTAGAAGAACGTCTTACCTAGAACTGTTCAGTTGTGAAGTGTTTTGTAAGGGCTGTATGATTATCTCCAACTTACAAATGGGAAAGTTGAGGTACAGAATTATGAAGCAACTTCCCCCAGATTACTGGTAGACTAATGATGAAACTGGAAGAGAAGTCAGGTCTCACGGGTCCTACTCTTGTGCTCTATACCACAGACACTTTCAATTCATCCTACCCCGTGTCCCTTTTGCAAAGCTAAAAAATAGTAGTTTTAAAATAAAACTTGCATCCATCGCTGCAATATCTATTCTAATACAGTAAGAAAAATTTACATATAAATTAATAGTAAGACAGAACTAGATTGACCTTATAAACCAAATATATAAAATGCAAATCTGTGGTAGCATACTCATTCCTTACTATCATGCAACTTTAAAAAAATATATTCATTTTTGAGCATACACATTTTCTTATTTACTAACACAGCTGTCAGTGTGTTATATGAGTAAGTATGCAATGCTTATTTTAAAATTCTTTGTTACCATAACAATTAGAGGTGAATACGCCTGTAAAAAGTAAATCCTTTTTAATACTTCAAATTTAGGCTTGGCCACAATTTTTCAGGAGATTTCTGTTCATTGTCACTTTTAGTCCAAATAGGGGCCATCAGTAGGGCAAAGATGTCAGGCTTTGATTCTAAATCCTGTGCGTGGTACAAAACCTTTCACCTTACAGGTGAAGCTAAAAATGAAACTTTATGATCTGAATCACGCAATACACCACAAAAACACATTTATGGGAGTCGAAAGGTTTTTTCTCATTTTCTAAAGGTTTGGTCTTTAAAAAATTTGTGTTTGGAAAAAAATTATTTGTCCCCCCCTAAGCTAGTGAAGGCTCTCACTCTTCTTAATATAGAAGATAAGGAGTCTAAAATTCAACAATGACCCGTACTACTGTACACAGAGATGGACTCCAAGTAAGTTTTCTAGGTGTGTATGAAACAGAAGGGGAAACAATGTACGAAAAGAGAGAGCAAACATACAGTGCTACGGAGACAGCAGAAAACAGCAATGTAACTAACTTCACCTCTTGCATATTAAGGGAAAAACAGCTTTTTAGTTCTTTTAAATAAGAAAGAATATCTAATTTTAAAATATTAGTAACTCGATTCGTAAGTGTCACAGGAATATTACTGCAGCACTGAGAAGTCTGTTGATTTGTCAAAATGCCAATACATCGTTTATACACTTCACAAAAAGCTTTACATTTAACACTATTACCCACCACCCATATGACCTTCTCTCCCACAGATAAAACTAAAGGACAAAAAGGTAATTTTTCCTTATCTTGTCTGCATTCTAGTCGATCTTGTCCCAGAACAGATTGTACTCAGCAGTGAAAGAGGGCAAGAGCGACAAGAACCCCCATCTTCAGGGCTCCTGACGCCTGTCAGACCCGAGCACAGAGCCTGCGGTTCCCTAACATCGCCACACCAAAGCGGGAAGAGAAAGGCTCCCAGCCGGTGTGCCATCCCGAGAGACTGCAGAATGCCCCGGCTGCCCAGCAGCAGCAGCTAGAACAAAGCCTGACCTGCCTCAACCATCCAGTTCAGGCCACACGGCAAACGAGCGGCGTACGGTCCTGCTTTCCGTACTGCAGCTAAACGCACAGTAGGGATGAAAAAAGGTGTGTGTCTCCAAGAGCACCGGTAAGGACAGACACCGCATGGATTTGGTAAGGGACAGAGGTACTAACCATATAACCAATGGCCTCCAGTGCCTGAAGGGGCTACAAGGAAGCTGGGGGGGACTTTTTACAAGGGTCTGGAGTGACAGGACAAGGGGTAATGGTTTTAAATTGAAAGTGGGGAGATCTAGACTGGCTATGAGGAAGAATTTCTTCCTGGAGAGGGTAGGGAGGCACTGGAACAGGTTGCCCAGAGAAGCTGTGGATGCCCCATCCCTGGAAGTGTCCAAGGCCAGGCTGGATGAGGCTTGGAGCAACCTGGTCTAGTGGAAGGTGTCCCTGCCCATGGCAGGGGGGTTGGAACTGGGTGATCTTTAAGGTCCCTTCCAACCCAAACCACTCTGTGATTCTACGATTCTATAATAATTAAAGCCTGGTATTTACCAGTGTTCAAAAATCATTAGAGAGAACTTACTTACCAGTGCACGAATTCCACTTACGTCAAATAACCAAAAGCAAAACTAATGTAACAAACCCCAGTTCATTCACTTCTAAATTAAAATGTGGTGAGAGCTAAGCATTCCCTTAACGCTGCTTTACGGCCCAGTGGCCAAATCCTGTATGTCTCTGTTCCCAAGTCCCTGTGAACAGCAAATTCAGAGAAGCTGAGATGCAGAGGGAGTTATATCCCAGCTAACACAGCCAAAGGGAACACCAGCCTAAGCCATACGTGCCCGTGCTGTTGATATACGCCGTGTACTCACAGAACCACTGCACCGTTGTTACAGTCATGGACATGTCTGTAAGCAAAGTGCCTCTGCTTAAGGTTCAGTTTGTTTAGTTGAAGGAAATGCAAGCGGTAAGTTCAGGTTCATTTTTCTGAAAATGCTGCTTCTCACCCACCTTTGATTGTAGCAGTTTTATAAGGGAACTCCTGAAGCTACATGTTTTCTAGCAATAAACCTCCCTGTGCATTTGTGTTCTTCGAAACAAAACCCAAAAAACCTTTTTTGGTGAAGAAGTATTTGTGAGCATTAAATTATTGTCTTGTTTTTAGGTACTGAAAGATCTCAAGAAAGTAATCAAAGTTCAATTTGGTGACAGTTTCTTTTCATCTGGTTTCAAATTCATTTTATCAGCCTAAAAACTGTCTGGTCTAGCCAAATGAAATCCACACTGTCAGAGGCACCTTTGAATTGAATAACCACACTGTTTCAATCTAGGTCTGTCATTTTATTTTTTGTTGTGATACATTTCTGAGGAATTGAACTCAAATTGTTAAAAGCAATACCATCTTCACTGTCCAATTTTATTCTAAAATTATTTTTAAACACATTTTTCATGCTGTTGAGCATATTAAACACAACATCAGCTGCAAATAAAAAAGTATTCAGTGCTCTGCTCTTTCGGCACTGATAATTTCAAAGTATTTATCACCTCTAACTTCTTCTGTAAGTGTCCAGCACAGGCAAGGCCTTTCAAATATTTTGGCTTAGCTAGAACTCCAGTAGTCCTAAAACAACATGGGGCCATTTGCCAGTATTCCTAGCCCCAGTGTTTCAAGGTGTCCCAGACTATTTGCTTTTACCAATATCCTAATCTCACCCCGATACTGGGAAAAACGGTCGCTGTTTTGGCTTAGACAGGACACCCTCTGCTGAAATACTTCAGCTGACAACTCTCTGCCAGCTCTGTCCACGGTACCAATGCCTGAATGTCCCAGGAAGGGAAGATTAGGTGGAAGGCAATTTTTGTCACACGTGATAAATCTCACCGCAGTAAGGATAGCAAGGTAGCGTCCGGGTCATATTTCTGATAACCTGTCACTTCCCTGTCAGAAGAACATAAAACTGTTCTGGGTCAGGATTATAACCCCAAATTCAGTCCTTCGTATTGGCAGTAGTTGATGTTATTTATGGAGACCACACAAGTGTGGACACCTTCTGTGGTCCCTTATTACCCCCCAGATAAACTTCCTTACTTTAAAATGGGAATGAGATTTTTTTAATCAGCTCCTAAAAGCTTGACATCCACCTGAAAATCTAGAAGAAAGATTTGCAATGCATTTACAGCTTAATGCATTGATTCGCCTAGCTGTGTGCATCCGGCTGTATCAACTTCTGGATTGTGCCCTACAAGAAAGCCATGGAAGTGTGTAGGGTAAGATATTAAAACGGAAGAAATCCAGTGATGGCTTTACTGGGCTACTTCCAAAAACTTATCAAGTGGTTCTGCAGATGTAATTACTGCTTAGCCCTGCCAAAGCTTTGAAATGTGCCCATTAATTCAGCAATTCCCAATCTGTCCATCAGTCAGTCATACTTAAAAAATATGTCTGTCACAACTTAGGTGAAGTAATCTGTTGATAATTATACAATAAGAAAGCAACTGAAATCTGAATGCAATTTCTAAACTTTTTGAAAAGTCTTAATGACAGCAGAATCAAAGTTTATTTCACAGCAAACAGGATACTGAAGATAACTTGGAATAAGTCAGAATATTTTATGACAATTTAATGAAGAATAATTAATGCCAGGAAGATACTTTTTGAGAAGATAAAAGCAGAGACATAATATTTATTTAGGAACCTAACCATCCCTCCCAAAACATCAATTCCTTCCCTTTAAAATGAACAGAGAGAAAGAAATCAGGTGGTAAACACAATCTGTTTTAAAGTTCCCAAATAATGATTGAGGATTACAGTGCTACAGCACAATACCGGAAAAGCTTGCTTATTGTCAGCTACCTCGGAACGTAAGGTTGTCCTGCAATGGGCCTTTCCAGCCAACCCAAAATCTCCCAAATAAAGTCAGGTGCTCAGTGCCAAAGACTCGTAAAGGTATGAAGTACAAAATTTGTTCTCTCTCTCACAACAGCCTCGGTCATTCATCCCTTCAAATTACATACACAAAAATGTTGATGGTTACTAAAATATGGCAGGGTGTTTTCTCCTACTTTCTAAGACCAGTGTAGAGAACAACTGGCTGCAGCAATGAAATCTTTTCAGAAAGACACTCTTCTGTACACAAGTGATAACATATGGCTGGCCCTTTCCTTAAGTGACTAATATTAAAAAAAAATAGAAAAATGTTGCAAAACAAACGAAAAGATGCAGGGAAAGGAAAGGAAACGCAGTATGATGTAAGGCACTAGTTAGCTAAAACCACAAACCGCTCAAAGTGGCAGCATCTTCATTTAAACTCAAAATACTGAACGTACCTCAAAGGGTCAGCCGATTCAACCGATACCACCAAAGCACTCCACTGAAGTTAGGTTTAGTAAGATGAAACACCACATTTATAGAAGGCTAGATACAGACTATTATAACAATTTTCATTAAAATACAGTAATATTCAAAAGCATTTCTCAAAGTTAGCTACCTGTACCCATTTTCATCTTTTCTTGTGCTGATTTTAGTCATGCATAAATATTAATTGAAACAAGTTGCTTCTCGGCTAGGAAGGAATCTGACAGGCTGGAGAAAAGGCCTGATAATGAAGAAATGAAGTCTTTGCTTCTTTGTTACCTGATCGTTAACCATGTGATAATGGAGGGCGGGGAGAAGCTTGTAATCTTCATATCAAACATCAGATATTTACGGCTTCCTAAGCGGTAGCCATGGTATTTCAGGAGGGAGGGACAATATAACTAAAGGGATACTGGCTCCCAGAATGACTGCATACAAACAGCTATAGTCCATCTAGACAAATACCTTGTCAACAACAAGGGCCAGAAGCAATACTTACTGAAGAGATTAAATACAGAGAAAACCTATAGTGACAATTTCCCAGAATACTCTCCAACAATTTATGAATCTGGAACTTCCTGAAACAGAGGTACTTTCCTTGAATTTAATAACCTTTAATAGATTTTTCTTCCATTAAATTAAATGGATGTCAATTTTTGCATCTACAACATCCTGTAGCAAGGAGTTCCACAGCTTGCCTATGTACTGTATGAAAAGCTACCTCATATTATTTGTAGGTGTGTTTTCAGAGGGTTAACTTGGCATTTACTGCTTTCCTCTGACGTCCTGGAGTTCTTGTCGTGGATGAAATAGTAAGCAGTAAATCCCTATCCAGTTTCTTCTATAGAATGTGTAGTATTACTGTTGGAATTAGGGAATTTATAGTTAAAACCTAAACTTCCTTTTGGATCTATGTCAGTGTCAGAAGCATACACAATCCCTTTCCTGAGAGATAATGAATGTCCCCTATTCTCTGTCACTCAAGGTGCTGTTGTATGAACCTCAGCAAGTCTGAGCCAGTGGGCAGCCAATATACCTTTGCATTGTTATTGGAAAGTTGGGTCAGGGAGACTCCTACCCCTGAGAACTTACAGATTGTGCTTTTGACAAAAGAGGGCTTACAAAAATCTGCACAGATCATTACTTCAACAGATGCCATGACAGTGCACTCAGAAGAGGACAACCCTTAAATCTTCAATACTATTTTGAAATGTAACCACCGGGCTCTGGTTCATTCTTGCACATCTGATCTGCTCCACTCTGCACTCTGAATGGTTATTGCTAACACTTTTAGTAATAAGTGTGTGACTATATCACTATTCATTTTTCTATACAAAGATAACAATATTGCCCTAGAACATGACACTTCCTCTGGGTTAGGATCATCAACAAAAAAAATTAACTGTTTTCTACTGTAGGACCAAAGTCTGTCTTCAGAAACACGTTCATTTCACAGATAGAAATAAGGTCAAAATTTTAATCTGTCATGTTTTTATTACTGATGATGATGCACAAGCCAGAAATAAACCAGCTTAACTTTCAGATCGTGAATGCAGTTTGTAGGGCTGGCTGCCAGAAAGGATAAGCCATACATACTTCAAAACAACTGCAGCCAGCAAGCAAGAACTTTTTTTTGATTACTTAGTATTTTCCCACATTAAACAATTTACTGAAACAACTATTGAGATATAGGTACCATATATTTTTACTGTGACTGTAAATAGCAAGGTAGTTTAGCTTGATTTTGAGAGGCTTTGAAAACGTCTTGACATCCACAGCAGACAGGTAATGCTATGGTACAGCATCAGATCATTCAAGTTTCAACAATTTATCATTCATTATTTCTTTGAAGTAATTATTATGAATGGTTTAAGATACAGATTGTAATCTTCTAAGTTAATTTGTAATGACATAAATGAATTATGTATTTATAATCTTTTCAAAAACTCTTAATGCTAAAAGAACTCTGTGTAATATAAAGTAAGGCTTGAAAGAATTAAATAGAGTCTGTGGCACTTCACACATACACATTTAGACAATCTTCCAAACCCCTGCCAACTTGAAGCAGCTACACAGAACTCAATGATGTTGGAAATTTTCCTAGAGAATGAGAGGTTGCAAAGGAGATGCCTAACATCCTTTTATATTGATGCTGTTACTGTAGAGGCTCTCCAAGAAGATTCACTGTCCTAAGCCCCAGCTTCCATGAAGGATCAGTAACGCAGACACTTACACTTGCACAGTTCCAACAACTTGTGTCAGTAAGGGGAGCATTGGCAAGGTACATACTAAATCTGAAGAAACACCGTTTTTAGTATCTGGCATTTGATTCCTTGTGCTAAGTTATTACTGACTTCCAAAAAATGCAGAATGTTGCCAAAACCAGGAGAGCCTGTGAGTAAACCTAATTCACACAAAAGGTCAGCAGTGAAATCTACTGTGTTTCATTTAATGGCAGTCTAAAAATAACAGGCAAAACCATCTTGAACTATATTAGCAGCCAATTTTGTACTCCTTTAAAAAAAACCACTTTATTTTTACCTATAGCAATAGCTGAATGTATACCCACCACAGCACATGGTCATCATTCAGCAAACCTAGCCAGTAGGCACTCTCATCTAATCTCTGCCGCAATTCTCCTCAGTGGGAACTTTGCCTTAGCTTCTCTATGGAACAGGATCAAGAAAGGACCAACAGTGCCAAAGAAACTATTCAAGAAAACATACCCTAAATTAGTTATTGTGTAAAGAATTTCTATGTCTTCAAACTAACATTTCTTTCTGAGGTACGTAGGACCACAAATAACAACTATCATCAGAAAAAACATTACTAAATGTTGATATTAATACCAGATGAAGTGAAAATATTTCTTAAGAAGAAAAAGGGTGAGGCTTCAGCAGCAAAATACAATAGCGCAGTGCCAAGCTGAACTTAACTAAGCTTGAAGTTTTGGACAGGATTCATTTCTGCTTGTGGTATAAGTATGCACCACCTTGATTATCATTTAAAAAAATATTGACAGCTTGCCTTCTCATACCAATGCCTAGTAACAAATTCCAAATGTTTTGTCACATTTCTTGTGAGCAATGCCATCTGCCAGAGGTGGCATTTCATGGCTGTTTACCCTGACTCCCTCCAAGAATTCATCTGCCACTATCTAATGCTGCCTGAATAAAGGGGATTAAGACTCTGATGCAACAGAGACTATTGATAATTTGGTATAATTGGGAAGAAATGAAGATAAATGAGGTTGAGGATGGAGAGGCAATTAGTTGAGCTGCCTGTACAGCTGTGTTCTCGGCCTAGCTCCCCTGGCCTTTTCTTTGGTGAGGTATGTGCAAATTAAACATAATGACAAATACACTCTTCCCAAAGCTCTTTAGTCAGAGAAGCTTGAAGATATGATGTTCACTTCTGAGATTTTAGGCAGTTTTCAGTTAAAAAAAAAAAGTGATACTCACTGTTGAGATTTTTAAAGAGCAAGGCACTTCATAACAGCATACCTATGGCACAGTAGCTGTTGTTTCAAAACACAGCTCCTCAATTGGTAGTATAGCACTGGTGCTGGTTTTGACCAAAAGGATGAAGGCTTCTGCCTCCCTCACTCAGTGCCACAGAGAGCCTTGATTGTTCTACAACTCCAGACATCTCTGACACCAAGATTTTGTGTCTCATTCTGTAAATATCCTTGATCTGTGTAATTGGTCAAACAACCACCCCAGAGCATGATCCCCACGAAACATGGATTCTTTAAATTCTAGCCCACATCTTGCAGATGAACCTCATTTTATTAAATTATGCGAGCTTTAAAAAATACTGGCCAAAAAAACTTTAAGTGAAATATCTACAATACATATTTTACTTTATGAAAGGTCTTAGCAGTGACAGATTTTTAGTCACAGATATAATACAAAGACAGGTACCTGTATATGAGCCTTATTTCTAAACTGTATCACTCAGGTGAGCCCAAGTAATCAAGCTCCAAATTAAAAGGCACGAATCTGCAGTCTGATTTCACAGAATCACAGAATGGTTTGGGTTGGAAGGGCCCTTAAAGACCATTCAGTTCCAACCCCCCTG